>NC_056743.1:486661954-486791954 GCF_019279795.1 Protopterus annectens | reverse complement strand
ATTTGATGGCTGAACTGTGCTTTCAGCAATTTACACTTGTTAAAAGTGTAAGTCAATAAGTTTTTTTCATTTACTAACGCAACTAATTTTGTAACTGGGATTTTGGTTGGCTTGGAATCCGGGAGTGGAAGTGAAGTCTTAGGGTTAGGAAGCAGTATGGGAGATTTTTTTTTTTAAAGAGCAATCACAGAGTTTGTTTACAGAGTAGGATGAGAGTTTTAGGGTTAGACAGTAATCAGGGCTCATTTGGTTTCAGGAGCAGGAAGGAAGTCTTAAGCTTAAAAAGTAATCGGCAAGTTAGGACTAGGGAGTGAGAGAGTAGATTTAAGGTCAGGGTTCTGGGAGGGCTACATAGCTTAGGAAGATTGGGTTGTGGAAAGGTTGTGTATTTTGTGAAGATCAAGGTAGCTGGATGAGGGAAAGTTGGCACAGTGGGTTGTTTGATGGGTTTTACTTGTTTTCAGAAATTTAACATTGAAAGAAATGCTCATCAGTATAAGACTGAACTCCTACAGATCCTATGTGTCTTTTTTGCAGTTTTTACTGAATGATTTGTGTGTGACATTTTTACCCTTTGGGTCATATGTTATTTGGGATATTGTGGAGATGCATTAATGTTTATAGGCATCAGGCTTGGTTTTAAGTTTCATGTTTCCAAAATATAGCCAATTGATCCACTTATGCTGTATTGACAAGCTCAAGAAAAGAGCAAAACACACATTTCTGCAACCAATGGGATTTGGTTTTATTAGCATGAAAAGTGAAAATTCATAGGCATTCAGAAGCCATGCAGCTGAAACACCTGTATGTCCTTAAGGAGTTTTTTGTATTTATCTCATAGCCCTCCCTTACAGGAGGTTTAAGGTATTACACAGCGAAGACTTTAGCTTAGCTGGGTTGATCTTGCTGTGTTTATTGAAAGGAAGGTTTGTCTGTGTGATATTTTTTCCTTCTGATTGAATGTTTCAGATATTTTGCAGGCATCTTAATGTTTATGGGCATCAGGGTTGGTCTTATGCTCCATAGCACATCTACAGTTGCTGCAGTCTGGTTTTATTGGCCTTAATGCACCAGTAAAGACTAAACTGTAAAAAAGTGAAAAATCATAGACATTAATAAGCAGATTTGTTAAAACATTGGTGTGTCGGTAAGGGGTCATTTGCATATATCCCACATGCACCCACTACAGGAAGTTTATGGTATTAAACAGTGAAGCCTTTAATTTAAGTGGCTATTTCTTGCTGAGTGGTTTATCTATGTAACATTTTTCCCCTTTGATTATGCAATAAATATGTGTGTGTACAAGCACATGTAATGAGGGAGATTTTTAAATATGGCTATTTATAGTCCTCTTCCTGTTGACCTCACTTCTCTGTGGACCTCCAAATCACCTATGTATTTATACTTTATTCTTTCCCTCAAAATGTGAAGAAGAGAATATGTGTAGACTGGGTTTGTATGTCATGTCTACCCACTCCACCCCTCCCCACGACACATGACAGTTTTCACCATAAGTGTAGGATATGCACTTTGGCTTCTGTGCACAACTCCATTAGAAGATATTCTGAAGATGCCTACTGATACTGCCACCCCAGTGATCCCTGTTGGAAAAAAAAGTTGTAATTTTCGTAATTGCCATATATTTGCTCCCATCTCCATTAATAATGTCCAAGTCACTCATAGTGCCGAAGGATGCCATACTCCTTTATCACTGCAGTAGTATTTCAATAATAAGTTTGAATATTCTTATTGGGTACCTATTTAATACTGTCAGAGAAGAAGGCTGCAAGTTATCCCGGGCAGGGCACAGGGTGCACACATTTCTATTATTTATAGAAAGTGAATTGCTTTTGTCTAGTCCTAGGACTGCGATAAGTAACATACGTAACAAGGTATTATTATTATAGTTACAATTTTAGAGCCATATTAGATGATACATATAATGTACTCATCCATATTTGAATAAAGTTTAAAGCAGCAAATGACAATTCAAGCCAAGTTTATAGGGAGATATTAGAAGATGCAATATCCTGTTCAGTTCATAATCAAAGTCAGTATGTTTTCAACATTAATTATAATCAGAAAGTTAGTTTTCTGGCTACTATTACCTTCCCAGATGGGATTATATATGGGGATGGGGAGAATGGTTTACTACCTGTGGCATAACAACAATTAATACCAGTATAACATTTTGATACAATACCTTAAAATTGGTTCTGAGATGCTAGTATTCTCTTTAAAAGATTCATATAAAGATATTTTTTCTTAAGTCTTTTCTATTAACTGATTTAACAGATTTGGTTGGCTGTCTCCTCTTAGAGTGTCACTTCTGGAACAAGTAACCTTCTATGATTTTTTTTTGTTTTGTTAACATGGTGTTGTTGCCAGTGATTTACTTTTGTGGTCAATTAATAATAATGTAGAACCAGTCTGTAGGGGCTATATTAAGTATGCATTTGTAAGAAAGGGAAATCAGAATTTGATGCTTAAGGTAATTTGGCAAACTGTGTTTACTTAATACAGATCATTATGTATTTGTGGCCTTATAGGAAAAATGACTATCATGTATTTCTCCAAAACAAGTGTGGAGTTTGAACTATACTTTTCTTTTTTGCCAAGTACTCTAGGTGATGTTGTTAACTCCTTTAACTTGCTGAGTGAGGTATACATAAAAACCTGGCACAGTGGTGTAGCAGTTAGTGTTGTCACCTCACAGAAAGAGGTTCTCTGGTTCGATTCTCATCTGGGGTGCCTTCTGTGTGGAGTCTGTATGTCCTCCCTGCATTAATGTAGATTTCCTCTGAGTGGTCTAGTTTCCTCACACATTACAAAGACATGCATCTGGAGCATTTCTTCTCTGACTTCCACTGAAAATAGGCTCTATCCTAGTCAGATTTCCCTGTAAACAAATGTTAAATAAATAAAATGTGATACAGTATTTCATCAAATGTAACATAGTCCATGTGAAGCACAACATTTATTTCTCTGTTCCCAAAATGTTGTTCAGTTGGAAATGTACCGAGTAGTAAGTTATTGCATAGGGTTAAGGTTACGAGCTGCTAATGACCTTTATTATATAACCCTGGGTTTGATTCCCTTAATCTCCATATGTCTGTTGTGTCTTAAACAGACAACCTTTCTTTAGACTCTACTTGAAAACATTAACCTGGTTAACTACATGCATATAAATTACCATTTTGTAAGCTGCAATGTGATATTAGCTAAGTGTACTAGCAGCTGTTCTGAGGTAAACCCATTGCACCCAACTTTTAAGTAATTCTGTCTTCCAGTTTTAAATGCAGAGGTGAAAGTTGAGTATGGCCAGTTACCTTCTCATGCACATATAATGCAGCTGTGATCAGAGGGATTCTCCAGATTAAGCTGGCTGTAAAAACAGAAAAGGCCAGCAGCCCTTGTATAGACCCCTGTCACCCCCAGCCAAACTTTCTCTAGGACTAGATAGATGGTCTTGCACTCTGAGTCTAAGCAAAGTATCTTCAACTGTGACTCAGAATTTTTTTTTTTACATTTAGCTCTTGAATCTGTTATATATGTATGTGACAAGTCTGGACTATTTCTAATCATTTCACAAGGATGCAGTGGGGTCTTCAGAGTCAGAAGTACTTGACATGTCTGCAGATATGGTCCCTGTAAGTATTCTGACATGCATACTGTTCACAGTGATGTTGGCTATTTTATGAGTGCCAGTCCATTTTCAAGGACTCTTACATCAGACATTTGTCCTAAGTGTAAGGCACATATGTGATGTACAGGTGTCTAATCCTCAGAACTTCTTTGCCACCAGTCCAAATATTACTACTGAATTCGGTATGTTGCCATTCACTGAATTGGTTCATCTACAAAGCCTTCTAAAGATAGGTGTCCATTATGGTTCCTTCTTTTCTTTTTACCTCTTTGTAGTTTTTCATGTCATCCAGGGAGGGAAAATGTGAGCGTGGGAGGCAGATTCCCCATAATGATAGATATGAGAAGTGCTTTTTTTTAATTTGGGTGCTACATACAACCATATCAACATCAAGGAGATAAGTGTTATACTACCAGCTCTCCAGGATTTTCACTCCCTTTGGGTTTCAGGTCCTATAAAGATGTTACACACAATGTAGGGGTCCTGTGGTACACAACAAGTAAGAGGGTATGACATCTTACATTCTCTGCAGGATGGTATTTTAGGCTTGGGACTTTGCGGTCCGTTACCACTTGGTTCTTCAGGTGGTCCACATTCCTTCAGAACATAGTCATGTGGCAGACTAAGCAGGTCCAAGAAAATCCTCATGAACTGATGCTTCACAGGGAGATGTTTATGCACACTGAACATCAGTGGAATACTCCTTAAGTAGATTTTTTTTGCCTTCCATCTGAACAGACAATTTCTCCAGTTCTGTTCGAGTGCCAAGTCCACAGGCATGGAAAGTGGACGTCATATATTTTTCCTTGGAAGTGGATGTTTTTGTATTCTTATACCTCTTCCTCTGTTACTAAAGGTCCTGCACAAGATAATGTGGAACAAAGCCAAAATCTTGCACGTGACTCCATTTTGGCCAGACAGCAATGGTTCCCATTTGTATTTCATCTGGCCAGGGGCAATCATCAGAAGTTACCTCACAGGATGAATTTTCTCACACAAGCAAGGGCTCTCTCATTCACGCTTACTTGCCCACCCCTCAATTGACACTTTGGGTGATAGGGTTTTGATTGTTTTCAGGCACCAGTTTTCTGAAGACATACTTCAGGTTTTACAGAAGACCAGCAAACCCAAGTACTAGAAAATCATATGTCATCAAATGGAAGAGATTTTCTAGTTGGTGTAGCACGATGTAGACTCTTTATGTGCGGGTTCCTATAGTCCTTTCTTATTGTGTGAGTTGCTCGATTTTGGTTTGGTGTATTCATCTGTTAAAAGTTCATTTGACAGCCATTTCAGCTTAACTGCCTCTCAATCCACCTCTGGCTCCTAGTTTTGAAGTCAAACAATTTCAGCCTCCAAGAAAGCCTATTGGTCCTCTTGGGGCCATAATTTTGTTAAGAAACTGACCTGGTCCCCCTTTTGAGTCTGCAGTTTCATCTTCCCTACAACATTATACTTGGAAGACTCTATTGTTGGTGGCTCTTATTTCTGCCAAGAGGGTCTCTGAACTTCAAACACTCATGGTAGTTCCTCCTTTTTTTCTTCACAAGGACAGGGTGTCACTTTGTACCAGTCCTTCTGTTATGTCCATGATGGTTAGTGATTCCTTTAAATCAGTCCATTCATCTACCTTCTTTTTTCCCTTATCCACAGCCTACTAGTGAGAGGGTTTTTCACACCTTGGAATTACATGACCAACTCAGATATTACTTGGAAAAGAGAAAACATCTCTGGAAATTTGAGCAACTTTTTGTTTCCTTTCATGTCAGGAAATTGGGTTTGGTGGTATACAAGCAAAGCATATCCTCCTGGATTTTTAAGGCCATTTCCTTTAGCTATTCTTTTCGTGGCAAACAGCTTTCCTCTTCTATTCATGCTCATTCTACCACCACAGTGGCATCTTCAGGTGCTTTTTTTGAGGGTCTAGATACTAAATCCATCTTGGAAGCTGCTACTTGGTCTTCTGCTCACACTTTTATCAAACATTGCAAGTTGGATGTTATTTTCCGGGCCATGGTGGATTTTGCCAATGCCATCCTTCATGGGTTTGTGGGGGGCTTTTCTCTGCTGGCCTCCCATACTTTCCAATAGCTTTTGCACTCTTCCCAAGAGGAAAGAATACTGCTAAAGTGATAAGGAAATGCATAGTACAGTTGTGTAAGATCTTAACACAACAGTAGATGTTCTGCTTCTCACTGTTGAATTATACTATCCCTCTCTCCTATCTTCTGTTACTTTCTGTTGTCTTTCTGTCTGAGGGGTCTTTTCTTACATCCTTTTCTCATCCTCCTCCTTCCCTTCCTGGCTGTGCATGTTGTTCATTTTCTCTGGGGTTACTGTGGTTATTCTGGGACAATTCAGTTCTTAGGATTAGACATCTGTACATCACATATGCACCATACACCTTGCATGTAGGACACACATCTTACATATGAAGCCTGGAAGGTGTAAAGGCTTTGGTAGGCTGGCTGGACATTCATCTATCTTTGGCAGTATAACCCCATAAGTAAAATATACTGCAACATGAAAAGTAGGACTTTTTCTGTTATGGTAAGATCTTACACAACTGTACTTTCCTTTAGCTGATTACAGATAAGGTTTTTTTAATATTTTAGCTATATAAGGATTGTAGGAGATAGTGTAAAGCTTTCAAGGGTAGGTTGTTCCCCAGTCTAAGTTTTGGGAACAATCACATCAGTTCATAAGATCATAGGAGGTTACTAGGCTAATGGCCCTGGGGTCCTTACAAGCCTAGCCAAGAGTTTATCCCCAAAAGGGAACCTCAGTCAGCACCTGTTACCTCTATCAAGGAAGGACACAGGTGGAACCCCTGGGGCAAATTTGTGGTTTCCCATCCACTCATTAAGGATGCACTTGAAGAGGGTCAGTGAGGTGCTCTGTTTGATATGTATGGGAAGTCTGTTCCAGAGACAGGGCAGCCTCTAGGAGACCAACCTCTCTCTAAAACAGGTTTTGTTGATGTTGCATATTAGATTCAGGCCTTTTGAGAGAGTAATGTGTGAGGAGTTAGACTTATGGATATGGAGCATCTCTAATAGGGCAGGGTCCGAGATTGCCTTGTAGGCAAGACACAGATCACCCCTGAGCAATCTGTACGATACCGAATAGAGTAGTAGTGATTTGAGCCTGTCCGCATAGGGCAAGTTTTGGAGGCCATGGATTCTCTTTGTGAGGTATTTCAGTAGCCTTTCCATTTGGTGCTGATGTTTTTTCTTAAAGGGTGGTAGTTTCACAGAGGAAAAGGACATATTTAACAAGGAACAGAGTAGTCTGGCATAATTTTCATTAGACATTTTTTTTCAAAATATAATATTTATTTATTGAATTTGTTAACCAGGTTGGTGAGCTTAGTCCAAAAACCTTTTTCAGCCAAAGCAAGGATCAGATATTAAAGTAAAACTCTGCCCTCTCCTACAGTTTAACTCAATCCTTAGGTTTATGTTCTCCCCACAATGTGGTTCCAGTATTGTGTAGGTACCAGAAACCTGCTTGTACTTTTTAAAATTTTATTTCCTTGCATTGGACTCAAAGGAAGGGAAAGCTCACCTTCTGTTTTTTTAAAGCTTAATTTCTCGCATACTTTGCAAAGGACTTTGTCTCCCCCAGCATGACATATCATAGACAAAGTTAAATCTGTAGGTTGCCCTATCAGGTGCTGCTGTCAGTCTTAGATGGACAATTAATCCTTGCTAATGTCAGGAATACAGCAGCTGATATGAAAAAAAAAAGGACACAAAGCTTTGGAACTGTTTTCCACTGTTTTTATTGCAGAGAGAAGGTGAATATTACACTCCCATTTCATAGCAAAACAAAGCAATTAGATCAGTCAGGGAGTTAAAGGAAGGTGTTACCTCTTCTGACAAATTTATATAAGCAGCAACACAGTATTGAAATGCTAAGCTTTAAATGTTGGTTATTTATAACAGTTTATATGTTAAGATAACTTAAATGTAGTATCAAAGATTTCTGTGACATTTAGAGAAAAGTCAGAAAATATTATTCCTGTAAAGTATCAATACATTTACCATTTTCAAGCCCCACACACATATGACAGAACTACAGAAAGAGAGACAAATGGCAAATCTATCAACTAGATGCACTTATAATGTTCATAAGAAGGCCTTTTATGCTTTTTTGTGATATCCTCCCTGAAGGGGAATGAATATCTGGTAAACGTAGATCCATGGTAAGTAATTCACATTGACTTTGAGTCAGTCCTTACATTGTTTGAGAGCATGTGAGCATTTTGTGGTCCACAAAGAAATGTGACCAGTGATGGCAACCACAATATACAGCTGAATTTACCTTAACATATGTTTACTATGTGCTCTTGCATTAAAAATATTAAGAAAAGGTAATCAAAAGTACTTAACTGTGTTTAAATGTGCATGCGCACACACACACACACACACACACACACACACACACAGTGAGATATGTGCATATAAACACAGTACTGTATCCCACATATAGTATTCTACATGCTACATACATTTTTATACACACACGTACATGTCTCTGTGTGTGTTTATGTGTAGAGAGACACATGCAGTTAGATAAAATTTCCATTTTTGTTTTTCTTTAAAGGACATGAAGTACACACACAGGCATATAATGCAGTTCTCCATTTTATACACACACACAAGCACGCAGTCATGTTTGTGTACGCATGTAATTTATATTTATATATATATATATATATATATATATATATATATATATATAAAATATAGATATAGTTAAATATGTGTGTGTGTGTATATATATATATATATATATATATATATATATATATATAGATATATAGCTATAGCTAAATATGTGTATATATATTATATATATGTATATATATATATAATATATATATATATATATATATATATATAAACACACGCATACTATATATATATATATATATATATATATATATATATATATATATATATATATAAACCTTGGCTCAAGATGATTGTCACTGCTGAAGTGACACCCTGACCCCACGTGCAAAATGGGAAAAGGGGTTATGGATGGATGGGTGTGAGTGCAATATGGGTGCATAAAATTTATTTATAATAAACTTAACACATTAGAATTAAGCATTATTAATGTATACATGCTAGTAAATGTTGCTTAATATTTTACTTATTCACTGTCACACATTGGGTATGTGTTGCACAAGCAGTCTTTGTCAATGTCTTTATGCCAGTATTTTTTTCTTTGTATTCCTAAGTGCATTTATTACTTGTTGTTATCTTTGCCAGTGTAGCCCAAGTTGTGGCTGAAAAATGTCCTGAGGCCAGTTGACTTTCCTGGTTACCAAAGGATAAATAAGTATGAAATAGAAAATAGGGTGGTGAACATGACAGAAATAATTAAGGAACTAGTAAAGCACATTGTAATTCTGCATCATTCAAGAGAGAGAAAAAAAAACTTCCCGCTGAAGGCACTGGGAAGTAGCAGACAGGCTTAGTTTTGGAGTCTTAATATTTGTCACCTGTAAATGTACAGCAAGTATCATTTACTGCAGTGAGAGTTTTCACACCTCAGCATGAGTTTGTAGGGGAAGGACTGTCATTTCCTTTAGAACTACAAAAGAACCCCTTTACAAAAACCTGCTATTTACCTACTTTATTTTGCTGGAAGTACCTAACAGCTATTTACAGCATAGAATAAGCTCTCTGACAGACACACAAATGATAACAAATGAACAAGCACAGGAATCTATCTAGTTTCAACCTCACCAACACTAGTATTGAGGAGAGAAAAAAAACAAAGAAGCTAGTCATCTTAAAACTTCATTGATGAGCTTCATCACAGTAATTCCGAAAAAATTATGAAAATCACATAAATGAGGTGCAGTCAGGGAAACCTAGAAGTAGCTTTGTTGCAGAATATGTGTTTAAATGACAGTGCTTCACAGTCCTGCTGTTTTATCTTAATGGCATGAGAAAACATCAACACTTACGTATGTCTAGCATGACCCTTATAAAGAGGACTTGTTGAAACATATTCTGGGAAGAAGTAATGAAAGCAAGAAAACAAGACCACGTTACTAAGGCAGGTCCTATCATCTGGCATTTTCAAGGAAACACATTAAAATTGTAAAATAAGCACTTGGAGTGATTTTGAGGCACTAAAATAGCCCAGAAAGTGAAGATACAATGAAAAAATGTTTTTGAGTTGTGAGGTGGAGTTTTTCTTTAACAGCATACATAGGCAATACAACTATGATGAATGGTACAGTATGGTACAAACACTTCTACACAGTAATATATAGAATATTAAATTGTGACATTCAAAGAAAAATATTAACTAGTTAGTACTTAACTAACAGATGAAAAGAGAAAGCAGTATTATGAACAAAAAATCTAAGGATTACAACAAGATGCTTCTACTGCATAAATTTGAGTATTACCTACAATCTGATTCACTGCTCCCAACCTCAATGAGTTTTCTCAGCAGCTTTACAATTTAAATTGTATTAACCCTACTGAAATGAAAAGGGGAAGGACTGGTCCTGTGCAAGAGGCTAAAATACCATGGATGGTGGCTGTACTGTAATGCAGGATGCAAAGTTTTTTTTTTTCCAAAAACTTCCACTAGTATATGAAAGTCATGTATCTCTTGAGAATGTACCCATAAAGTATATAAAATTCTCTGCTGAACCAGTTAACATTTCTTATCAGTTTTGTTTTCTCTCTTCTGGTGATGTTATCCTTGCTTGTTTGACTTCTTTCTTATGACATTCTGTCATGAAAAATTTCTGCCTGAAATGATGGCAGTATATGTTTCCATCTAGTTCTTCTTAAAGTCAGTCTTCTGTTTCACTTTTTTAATAGGCATCTTCTATTATCCATCTCTTAAGGGACAAACAACAGCAGCAGTACAAAATCTGTCATGAGAAGAGCCTTCACCTTCGGCCATGCAGAGTGCCTCTCAGTTCACAAAGAGCACAGCTCTGAGCTCATGGCAGATTTCTTAAGGATGTTCCAAGTTGCCTATTGCTTGATTCCCTAACCATACTAGAAGAAATATGAATAAAATAGTCATTAACATAGTGGACTCTATGGACCGCCCCAGCATTTTCAAGCTGATATGTAACAAAACAATCTAATTAGAAGAAGGGTTAATTTCCTGTTTGCTGATTGAGGTAGGTAGGCTGATATACAATCTCAGCAAATCTCTTGTCTTTCAGTGAGTATCTTGGTTACTGCTTTTATTTGCCAGCTGGCAGTGAAGTCTTGCAAAAAGAAGAATCTTTTCTTGCCACTGCACAAAGAGATGTAATCTAGAAGGGTAGATGCTTTTCCTGTTGAAGGGCAAGAGGAGGAGGTATATTGGTACTTGGAATTCAGTAGTGCTACCTTAGATGATAGGAGGTACTGCCAGCCATGCCAAGGAGAGGTAGGGTAGTGGATGTATAACTTGTGCCAACACAGCTAGCTAGAATTTTATAAATAAATGTATGTCATTAGTACATCAAACTGAGCTGTACAGATGCTTGTGCTGAAAATGTATTTGTGAGATTTGCTTGTGTTAAAATGTATCAACAGTGCACCCCGCTGAAATGAAGAGAAATGTACATGTATTATGGTATCTGAATTAAATGTATATCTTTTAATAGAGGACACTGGCCTAGCAAATGTTAACCAGCTGGATTATCAAAGAAAAATAAGGGAAATGTAAATGAGCTGTTAAATCATTGAACACCATACCAAAGTGCTGAGTAAGCCAAGAGATGGTATGTCTGGGATCAGACATTATCTGTTAGCTTTTGTAAAGAAGAGGGAACTGTTGTAAATGTTTCTGGCTCCTAGGCATTGTCATAAAAGCTCTAAATGTATATTGTACCAGTCTGATGAAGTTCTGTCTCAAAGTTCAAAAGGAGATATTGGGGGAACCTAGAGTCAGGTGACCACATGAGGTCATTCTGCAAGTCATCTGGTTTTTATATTGTACAGGGAGTAATTTCTGAATATAGAGTATTCTTTTTGGGAACCCTGATTAGAAAGACTGCTCACAAGTTTCATCTTGCCTTCCCAAGTAAGTTATTATGGAACAGTAAATTCTCTTAGATGGTGTCAGGAATATAGTGAAGCTAAGTATAGAGATTGTTTTTCTTTATCTGCATGAGTCTGTCTGTCAATGTTGTTTTCAATATTTTCTGTGATTTGAACTCTGTGGTTTACTGTGAATATATATTCAGTATTTTCATGCTCTTTTATTATTTATTATTAAATATATTTAAACTTTTCTTTGTGGCTGGTCCTTTTTTAGAAAGCATTAACCTTTGGGAGTACTTATATTTATTTGGTGACACTGTGTGGGCCACTCCAGAAGGCCTGGCCATCTTGATGAGCTTCTACCATTTGTATTAATATTGCACAGTATAATTGGACACCCCTTAAGGGCCTTAGAATAGCTGATTGTGAAGTATCTGATGGCAGTAATAACTACCTTATACTTTGGGCAGAAGGGGCACAACACGTAAACCTGTGCCAGCCTTTCCCAGGTGTGTGCGCTTGAGTGTGTGTGAAAATTAAATCTGTGTGAGTGTGTGTTAGCTACTCGGGGTAGGGACGTTAAGCACTAGGTTTACATAGAGAGTGTTGGAGGACTTGCTTTGGACACTCGGCTGAGGACCTAACCCTACAGCTGTATCAGTGGGAGTCTTACTGGGGACCTGGAAGGAGACATACAGAGATATCCAGTCCCCAGGCGGCATGTGTTCCCTGTGTGCTCTTAAGGGAAATTTGTACTTAATGCAGACAGTTCTGCATCTGGAAATACTGAATGCATCTATTTGTATTCCAAGTGCATGTCCCTCTCCAGTGTCCGTGGTGAGGATTCAGGCTCCTTGATTACTGACCCAGCATGGGGACGACACATATTGGTGCCTTTCACATTATCAACTGCAGTTTCCACAGCTCCCATTCTGGACTGTACTCATCATGTAGCTATAACTGTAACCAAACTGAATCCAAAAACACGGGGTATAGTACCAGCAAAATCGAGAGATAAACTAAAAACAACAGTCGCTGGTACTAATATGGCTCCGGTACAGTTCTTTTATAAAGTCTCTATAAACCAAGTGAATGCTCACCACGTTGAGTATGAAAAAACTTTTTTGATATGTAAATCCAAACACAGTAGATAAATCCACAAAACTCGGATGCTGGTGAGCATTCACTTGGTTTATAGAGACTTTATAAAAGAACTGTACCTGACTGTTGTTTTTAGTTTGTACTCATCATGTGTTGTATGACAAAAAGTAGGCTTGTATTAACTACTGTTACTTCCAATCTCTTAGCCAATATTTTGGGTTTTGGACTGAGAGATCTTGATTCCAGAGCTGCCACCTATGTGATAATATTAAGATGATCAGTATTTTTGCCCCCTCTTATCAAAAAAATGTATTCCTAGATTGATCAATGTTGGATACAGGTTTAACAGTGAATACTGTGGCCCAAGATATATCACAGCTCCTGTACCCACATAAACAGTGACATGTGGCATGTGAGTCAGGAAATAAGATATAGGATGATAAGTTTTTTTGCAGACAGCTGGAAAACAGTTGAATATTTTCACAATAAATATATTAATATTCTTTAACCTCAGTCATACAAAGGGGAAATGTACGTGATCACATATGCCCCCCTAAGCTAATATTTACTTGTAATGTTGCAGATGAGAGGGATACAAATCACTTGTAGAGTTAAGAAGCAGCTCTTCATTGTCTGATGAGGTTTGCAGGATCACAGGAACTGCAAGGCAAATAAATCTGAAGACCTTAATTATCTTGCAAAATATGATCGTCCAGATGTTCTCCCCGCTTCCATTAGGGAAAACCATGTAATGCCAGAAAAGAACATGCTGGGAACCCATCCAGTCATCATAGTTTGTCTTTAAGGAGGTAAAGGTTTCTCACTGCTTAATGTACAGGGGTAGGGTTATGAGATACCTGCGAACCCAAAGGAGGACACCAATCGTCATAAAGGAGGTCAAAGCCATGATAAAGGAGGACAAAGGAGAACACTTCCTGTTCTGCTCATGAAAGACAGTATAGTGCTGCTACAAATAATTTCTTACTGACACAGAGTGCACCAGGACTGCAGTACAATAACATTTCAATGTGTAATTACATTAAGCTGGTAGTTTGCTTCAAGGACAAAATAACCAATTTATTACTGAACAGGTTGATGGAGAAAATAACCAATTCACCACTGAATAGTTTCATGGAAAATGTAACAAATCCACTACTGAACAGGTTCAAATCTTACAAATACTCATTAAGGCATGTTGCTTTCTTCTTCATGTAATGGTACTGCTAAAAGTTTACTGCTCATAAATACAGAAGCTTATTACCAAAGTACATGCAAATCCCCACAGTATATTGCACCCATAGGCTGTCACATCCTTGTCTTACTAATTTAAACCAAAATGCTCCTTGCACATGCCCCGGAAATATAGAAATTAAAATAAAAGTACTCCATAAACCTAAAACTGATTTTTCTTTCAGTTAATAAACCATCTTCTGTTCTACAACATTATGCCTGCCTAATTATGGGAGCACATACCTCTGGTTACAAATGTTGCAATATACTGTATAAACATTTCTAATTTAAGTTTTCACTTAAGAGTTAGCATACCTCACAGGCACTTTAATGTACTACAAAGACATTACTTATCTAGTTCCCAGTTACTAAGATCAAACAGGCATGCTCTTTAAATAACTGCATGAACACTGTAATTACTGTTATCTTAATGTTTAAATGAACTCATGGACTTGTCTAACTATCCTGTAAAACTTGTTGATATTTGTTCTACATCTATGTCTACTCACCTGCACTGCTCTACCTTATATTGCTTACTGCAAACATTTTCTGTTCCATTTGTTTAGCTTTAGGCCATAAACAAAAGAAGCCATTACAGTGTACCACAACTAATGTTCAAGACCATCAACTGACTCTGTAACTGCTAATACTAACTACAAACTGTGCGCACAATTTAAGACACTTCTTCAAATGATGCCTGCGCATTGACTGACGTGTCAAAGCATGTTTTCCTGTAACACAGCCACTAACGCCATGTGGCCGCACATAAATTGAGGAGACCTCCAATCTGGCAAACACTGAATCAGCTTCAAAAACTGATAATGGGAGGTCATGTCTGGTACATTAGTGACTAGATTCAACTAGTGGCCCAATATAGCAAAGAAGCCTGGAATATATATTTTCCTGCCTCTGGAGAAGACTAAGTAGTCTGCAGTGGCAAACAACAGATGAGTGGGAACACATCAGCTATTTCACAGTGAGGGACTTGACTTCTCCATGCAGTGAAGCAGTATGACACAAAATTTAAACAACTTCATGTCCTACAATGTGATGGGGATTAGGTTCACCACTCTATCAGCAGCGCAAAAAAAATAATTAGAAACTTCTATTATACTGATCTACTGACAAAAATACTACTACAGTGATTTGACAGGCGCACATACATAAGCAAGAGCTCTTAAAGAGTACATCATAGCATCACAATTCCCAGCAGTGCAGTAGATTTAAAATGTAATAGTAGTATACAGCCTCTACAGATTTCATCTAAATATAAAATGCTTCATTTAATCTTAAAGAAAAATTAAATATCCATACCTTGTTCTCTATTTTGGCATCCTGTCGTAATTAGATCTTAGATGACATCATTTAAGAACGATGAACACACACACACACAAACACACAAAGCAAACAACCCAGTCTTATCCTCGTAATGGAAGGGATTGAACAGGTCATCTGGCACAAAACTAAAGGAAATGCAGCACCACCCATTCATTCATCAAGAATCAAAAATGCTGTCAGTGACACCCAAGGTTATCAAAATGTGAAACATGAAAAGCAACACTAAACAAACTTCTCAAAGATATTTTCTTAAACTACACTTGCTGTATTAAAGCTATAAAATAAGGCTTAAAACTTTCCGAATATGTAAAATCTTACTTCGACTCAGATGTGGGAGAGTAAGCAGAAATGCACATAGAACTAGTTTCTTCCCCAACCTCTAAATGCTGTCACACTAATAATTTATACACTACATATTCTCACCACCTGCTACTTTCGCTCCCTCTCCTTCTGCTTCCAGGTAAAAGAGCTTACAAGGATGCAACTTCCTGTAAAAGTCAGTTATCCAAGCTACATTTAGCTTAAAATACAGACGCATACCATAAAGGGAAAAAAAAGGACATTTAATATTCCTTCAAATAGGTGAACTGTTCCATAATCTGTAATTAAACATTTGTGACTATTAATATAATAAAAAAACTTCATATTTGCATGCTGAGAGTCAATGAAAAAAGAAAGTTGCTGGCAGGAGGGCAAAACTCCCCCGCAACATCAAGTCCATCTCATGTCATCTAGCAGCAGAAAGAAACACAAGTTCATCTTGGCAGGCAGATCCAATCTGCATCAGCCACAAGTTTAGCCCACCTGCACGTTTTTTGACCATAAGAAAGACAGATTAGTCACAACCACAATGACTTCTGGGCATCTGCATAGATGTCCTCTTTGGTCTTCTCAAAACAGTCTGGAGAGGAAAAAATTATATTTTTGAAAGCCGGACATGTTTGCCTTTTTGGGCAATGCCTGCTGGATGGAGGCCATAATGCTGAAAAGGAGGACATGTCCTCCTTTAGCCAGATGTCAGGTAACCCTACACAGGGGCAACTTGTTCCCGAGATTGAGTAACCATTATGTAATGAATCTATGTGTAAGATGATGATTATGAGATATTGAATTCAGCCATCAGCTGAAGCATGTTTAGAGATGGTCATTTATTAGTTCTAAGAAAGCAGTTAAAATAGCTCAAAGTATGGCATTAATAGTGCTAAATTACCACTAATATGCATTAAAGTTTGAAAACATGAAGAATAATCTCAGCGAATAGATTTAATATTTGCAGGAGGTTGAGCCACAAAGTATCCTAGACCCATACACTAATCTCTTGCAAGATTTCTCAGTAAAGGTATTAACATTAGTAAACTGAATTCCTAGCAGCAAAGACTCATTAAAACACCTGTACCACATACAGTTATTTTGCTTAGTTTTGGGTATTCCATGTGATGATGGGAAAATGAGCAACTAATTAGGTTCTAGTATCTTTGCAGCTTAGCACTCGCTGGTAGTAGAGTAGGCTGAAAGCTTATATGACACCAGAGAGGAAGAGCGCAGTATCCAAACAGCTCCAGACTGGCGGAGGAGTTAGTCCTGGGAGTACCTCACAACCACGGGAAATATGTTTGAAGCACAACTTGGGATTTTAGTTGATGACTGCTTCTACAGTAATAACAGCAAATACAAAGCAGTCAGGTTAATTACTCTGATAATCAAGTTAAAGGTGCCAGTGTAATAGTGTTTTGTTTATCCAAACAGGTGACAGGATAAATGTTGCTGTATGTTATTAAGCAAGAGATTTTCATTTTAACACAAATTAGTCAAATTCCAGAATAAACAATCAAGAAGAAACTTCATCAGTAAAACATTTAGTTCTTTTATCTGCACTGCTCTCCTTTGTTTTGTTGGTTAGTCAAGGAGGTCAAGTTTATATAATGGTTAACCAAGTAGATCTGGTAACCAGATCATGGCACGCTCAAGAATGGGACTTGCCGGTAGCCGCAGGTAGCTTATTGTATAGGGAGTAAAAAAGAGATACAAAACAGGGGTGAAACAGTTCAGCCATGTGACAGCTGGTCTAGTCAGTATTTCACACCTTGGAGAATATGTTCCAGGCATAGCCTGTGGATGTGTTTAGCTTGGGAACCATACCATGTACTGTGTGATTAGATAGGTAGAGAAATTCTAACTACAGTGGTCTTTACATAGGTGGAGACATAAGTCACCATAGCTTCATAGTTTGGTACTAAGCTATCAACCCTAGGGCCTATACAAGCCTAGCCATAACAATTCCCTGACTATTCCTTTCCACACTATTTACTTCCCTGGACCCCTGTCTCACATCCATTTGTCAAGGTTCCTTTTGAAGAGGGCCAAAGAGGCGCTCTACTTGACATGTATGAGCAGTCTATTCCAGAGTCTGGGGAGTCTCTGGGTCAGGAATCTATCCCTCCAGCATGTTTTGTTTATTGCGATGACAAAGTTTAGATCCCTGGAGCATGTGGCTCTGAGGGATTGGGATTTCTTTAAGTGTAGCATGTCCATCAGCTCTGGGTTTGACATGGCCTTGTATGTTAAGCAGAGATCACCTCTGAGTAGATGATATGTGACAGAGTATAGCTGGAGTTGTTTAGGGCAGTCAGCGTAGGGCATCTGCTTTAGGCCTGTGATTCTTTAATGAGGTATTTCTGCGGTCTTTCCAGTTGTTGCAGATGTCTTGAGAGGTATATAGCAAACAGTGTGTTGTATTCTATAATGGGTCTAATGAGGGATGAGTACAATGGGACAATGACCTCCTTTTTTCTGGATGAAAAGCCCTTAGTGATAAGGTGTGCCACACTGTTGTGGCAATGTGGTTATCAAAGGTGAGACCACTGTCCACCTGTGTCTCTAAGTCTCTTATCACACTTTTGGTGTTTAATTTACTGCCACGTATGTGGTTATTCACGGATACATGTTTTTTTTCTGAAGTGGATAACTAAACATTTCTTGGCATTGAGCTTGAGCCCATGGCTCTGGCACCAACAACCTTTTTCTGTAAGGCCCTTTTGTAGAGTATCCACATCATTTGTGGATTCAATAATGGCTCCCAGTTTTCAGTCATCTGCGAACTTTGTTAGCCAGAGTCCCTTAGTGTTGGCCTGTCCTTCACAGAAGTAAATGCCAAACAAGAGCGGTCCCAGGACTGAACCCTGAGGTACTCCACTTGCAACTTGTCTGGAGCTGGATTTGGAATCGGCTACTTTTACAGTGTGGGTTCTGTCAGTAAGCCAGTTGGCAACCCATTGAGTGACATAGGAATTAATGCCCAGCTTAGTAAGTCTATCTATGATTCCAAAGTGTGGGATGGTGTCAAAGGCCTTGGCAAGGTCCAGATAAGCTGTGTGGACCACCTTACTCTCATCCACGGCTCTGGAGACTGATTCGAAGAAGTCAGTCAGGTTCAGGAGACAAGATTAGCCCTTCACGAACCCAAACTGGGTGGGATCCAGTGTTTGAAGGTTGCCAATGTCTTTGTTTATAAGTTCCATGATAATACGTTCTATGGCCTTGCAGATCAGGCTCATCAGACTGATGGGGCAGTAGTTCCCAGGATCCAAGGTGGATCCCCCCTTGTGGAGTGGGATAACTGTAGCTGTGTGCCACTCAGTGGGCACAAAGCCTGAAGTGAGGCTATGATTAAACATGACACTTGGGTGAGGCACCAGTTAATTTTGTAGTTTATGCAGTACACAGCCCGAGATGTCATCTGGTCCCATGGATGCTGTATTCTTAGCTATGGAGAGTGCATTTTTTACCTTTGTGGCTGTTATTACCAGAATCTGGCAATCTTCTGGTATTGAAATAGGCCATTTAGGGGGTGAGAGGGGGGTGAAGTTGGCACTAAATTGATCTGCCAGGATATTGGCAATATCCCTGGGATCAGTATATTCAATGCCATTCTCTTGTAGCTCAGAGCAGATCTGAGCATTGCCATTTAGATTCTTGACATAGTTATAGAATGCCTTGTGGTTGTCTTTGGAATCTTTGACAATTTTATTTTCGTAACAAGCTTTGGAGGATTTTATGAGGGATCTCAGCTTTTTACTGAGGCTGGTAAGAGAGTTTTTTGCATCCTGGGATTTTCCTCTTTTGTGCAACAGTTTCTTTCTTTTGTTGTAAAGTTTGTTTATGGCAGGGGACCACCAGATTGGCTTCCTTTTTTTGGAGGAGAACAGCTTGGTTCTATTTGAGATGGCATGATTCATGCATGAGTGGATGTGCTCATACAGTGCCTTAGTGTAGGATTCAGTAGTTGAACTTTCAGTTCCCATCTGCATGGGTGTGATGAAGTTTGTCACTTCTGACATGAGTAGCATGAAGTTGGCTTTGGACAAGTTTTTTATGGAGGTTTCCTTACTGGGGGTTGGGGGTGGGATGGGGATGTTAAGGGTGATTAGCTTATGGTCAGACCTGACCAACGAGGGGGTGACCATAGGTGTGGAGCATCGATTTCTCATGTTGGTAATGACCAGGTCTACGATATTGGAGCCCCTGGTGTGACTTTGGATTAGTTAAGCCAGGGCAATGGAATTTATGAATTTCTAAGAACCGTTGGGCAAAGGAATTGGTACATGAGTAGTTTTTCCAATTAATGGCAGGGTAGTTGAAATCACCCAGTATTAGGGTGTTTGGTTTTATCTTAATATTTTCCAGTATGTTTAGAATGGTGTAGTGAGAATCTTGGGGCATGGTGGGGGATCTGTTGCAAGCTACAATATGGATTGCAGTCTTACCTAGTGTTAGTTGCACCTGGAGAATTTCAGATGCATTGTGTTGGGCAACTAGCCTGGTGGTGTCAATATCCTTGGTGAATATGGACACTCCTCCACCTTTAGTGTTACAGTCCTGGTTTGGTGGCAGAATAGTCTGGTAAGAGTTGTAGCGAAAGGTAGCCAAGTAGCATTTTTCTGTCTAAAAAGATCTCCAAATCAGAGTTAATGAATCAAGCCAAAAATGTGCACCACAGAATCAAATAAGCACTGATTTCAGAAAGGTGAGTTAATGCATCAGATGTCTAACAAATCAAAGAACAATGTTATAATTCCTTCGTATATGACCTGAGATATTTCAGTAAAACCGTAAGATTTGGTTTCTAGGTACCAATGCCAAAGAAGCATCCAAATAGTTCTGTGTATGGAGTCAATGCAGTGTGTGCCCCATAACCAAAGTAAGACATTTAAGACACTGATTTTGAGCTTTCAGTTGATGCGCTGGTTAAGTCACATCAGCTAATAGAAAAATGGCTAAAAAGAACCCATAGCCAGTCAGGAGAAATATACCAGTTTTAACATTTTTTTTTTCTTTTTACACAAACAGGCACCAAAGCAAAAGGCAGCAAAAGTGGTAAAGCTATACTCTTTCCAGATGGTGAGAGCACACCATTTCATAATTCAAGTAAACAGATGTATTACATTAACAAAATAATCTTTTTAATACATATTCCTTGGATTGCATATGCCGAAAAAGTTTTACCTGCCTTTTATGCTTTTATTATACCTCTCAACTGTACTGATTTTTGCAGCATGTCCAGATTTTTGCTTCAAATATTTGGCCTTTTCTCATAAAACCTGTGATTTTCTTGCAAATCACGGTGGATTGAAGTCACTAAATAATGACATATATTTCAGTTTCAGACTTCATATCCCAAAGAAAATGCATGCTAACACAAATCCTGTTATTCTAGCAGCTTTCTAAGTCTATTAGAGCAATATTTAAAATCTGCCCCTATTTTTGGGCCTTTGTCCCCCATTATTTTAGGCTGTATCCAGATTTCTTGCTTGAAGAGGTTGAGAGGTATGGCTGTTATCAAGT
Source organism: Protopterus annectens (assembly GCF_019279795.1). Lineage (NCBI taxonomy): Eukaryota > Metazoa > Chordata > Ceratodontiformes > Protopteridae > Protopterus > Protopterus annectens. The sequence goes on along the minus strand of NC_056743.1, from coordinate 486,770,774 downwards.
ACCAGTGTGTACACTGATGCAAACAGCTTTTTATGTCTGCAATAAATACAAGGTTGCCAAGTGTTGCCTAGTACTTTATCAAAGACAGAACTGTGAAAAATACAAACTTTCATACACGCAGAACTAAGGTGAGACAAGTCATAGAGCCTCCAATATCACATGCCTATTCTTTAAATCAGGTTTTTCTGCTCCCTCATTCATACTGTCCTAAAGATATTTAAACACTGTTGAGGCTGAAAGGGCAATTCCTATGATTCAACCAGCCTGCCAAATATATTGTTTAAAACACTCTGCATTCAACAAGTTACTTTAAATGTGTTCACCCTGTGCCACATTTATAATTCCATTATAATGATGATCTTAACACATCTGAAATCAATATATAAGTGAAATAGCAACAATTAATGTTTTCTATTCATCTGACTGTACAATTTCTTAATTTTTGAACTGATTTAAGCACATTAAACATAGTTTGAAGTGAGTTCAACTGTAAATTATTTTTTCTCTCAAAGAAACCCCCTGAAGTTTCCTAATAAGTAAAGCAGATAGCATATAGGTACAGACCACAGTTATCTCATTGTCCGACTCTATACTGTTCATGATAATAGTTTCTACAGTTATATTTAGGCTTATAGATGCTATAATCTAAAATGCAAAATATTTTCTAAACTTTTTTTGCAGGAAAAATCTCAGTTCTACAAACTTCCAGAGGAAGATTAACAGGTTTTGCTCATTATTACCATCTAGTGATGAAACTTATAAATAACAACAAAAAAGTGTACTTTTATTTTATTTAGAATTTCTAGATTGGGATAGTTCAACTGGGGAAAAAATCCCATTTTCAGCATTGGTCCATGGAGAAAAGAAGCTTTACAGTTCTCTGTGGTATTCCCTTAATTCAGACACCTCAGCATTAAATGTCTGTGTATCAAAAAGCTTTGGAAGTCTCCTTAGCAAAATTATGGCTACGTCTGATATCTTTTCCTGTCAAGTGATGTGACAGGGTTGTCTTTTAGTACAACAAAGTCTTTGACACGATGTGAAACTGGGGCAGTCAAATGATGTCATTAGCTTATTTTCTAATTAACAGGGTGGCGCAGTGGTGCAACAGCTAACATTGTTGCTTCATAACAAGAGGTTCTCCGGTTCGATTCTTGGCTGGGGTGCTTTTTGAGCAGAGTCTGCATGTCCTCCCTTCGTTCATATGGGTTTCCTCCGGTTTCCTCCCACATTCCAAATACATGCAACTGGAACATTTTTCCCTGGGCCTCCGCTGAAAATAGGCTCTGTCCTAGTCAGACTTTCCTGGTCAACAAATGTTAAATAAATAAATAAAGCATTTCATTTATTTGAATGGCTGCAGCTGCTGAACTTAGGATACATAATCCTAAACCGTGTTTTAAAGCACACTGTTAGAGGTATTCATAAACAAATAGTGCAGTGCATTATTCATAACAACATGGTGAGCAGCAACGTGCAAGGAGGAGGCCATTCAGATATGCATGTAGCACTGGTAATGCAGGAGAAATAGAGTAATGTATTGTTTGCTGGTGACTACACAATGACTTGCAAATAAGTGTCAGCACGATAATGAATACGCCATCACATAGCGAAATGATGAAATCAAGCATGGTGGTACAATTCAAAAAAGCATAAGATTAATGAGATGTGGCGGGTGTGCTAGAATTTTGTGGCATACAGGAGTAATGCTTGGACTAAGATGTTACTATTAACATCATAAGTAGCTGGAAAGCATGTACTAGTAGATACCTTCAAAGCCAGTATAAGTAATGTTAGACTTCACTGTCCTTTGTACTGCATCACCTCCATGACTGAGACAGTGTTAGGATCAAAGGTTTAGGAATCACTAATCATCCCCAGTAGCATATCATGCACTTCATGTGCACATGGTATGCTGCAATGAACCCTATCTAACAGGACAGTGACCATGCATGTGCCCTGTCTGTGTCAAAACATAATGGCTGGTGTACACCAAGGAATACATGCTGTCAGCAATGACAGAATATTAGCCAACTTATATATCCTCGCTTGAGCAAGACTGCAACCTGTCCTTTTCTGTCCTCCAGTACATTGCTCCCCTATAATGCCCTGTACTGTGTTACCTAAAATAATCCTCTGTTCATTTACCATTAGTGTTGCTTTGAAGCACCCTTGTGTGCGTTCTGCAATTCTTGGGTCTATCATGCGTAGCCCTGTTTCCTGTCAATTTGTCTATTTGGCAAAACTTAGGAGGATAGGTAATTACTAGGCTAGTTGCCCTTGTGGGCAATTTTAAGCTTAAACATTTTCCCTTGGTGAGGATCAAACCCTATACCTCTTGTCTGGGAGATACACACCTTAACCATTTTGCCAAAACCCATATCTGATTCTCTAAGTTGCTTGATGTAATGCAGTCTCCTAAAATATGGCAGCTGCCATTTTTATTGAGCTAAATGTGCCTCGTAATAATTAATGAAGTGATTCAGAGTTTTCCTTTTACAGACTTGAAGTAATAAAATATTGCTTGATTAGCCACAGTCACTGGTATAGTGTGAGAGACTGCTTGTTCCCAGGCTGGGAGGTCATTTACTGTGTTTATGCCTGCAGACACACTGAGAAGTCTGCCCACACTACTGTTAATTTTCCACCATGCTTCCTAGTCATGTGTCATGCATTCTGCAGAACATGTGGCTATGTGCACCAGCCTCCCAATTTTTCATCTTATTTAGACCAAGAAAGTTGATATGGTCTAATCAGGCACCGAGTTCAGCAGGGTTCTCACATGGTGCAGCAACGAGATTAATATCTTCCTACACTTGTTGTACAGGAATCATTGGGAGCTCCTTCTGGAGGAGTATGAGGGCCCACTCAAAAAACTGATGTCTCTTGCCAATGTGTTAAGTGACTCTGATGGCATGACTTGAAATAGTGAGTAGCAGTAATAGGAGTATAGTGATCTGAGGAGACATCACGTAGACCTCTGCCAAAGGAAAGAAGAGGATGGGGAGAGAGAGACATTATTATTCTAAACATTCAGTAGGTGGGTTAGCACTGTATATAGGTCATTAGGCAGATAACCTGTAACTGTAATCGACTTTTATTGTCAGGGCTATTCTGTACTCTTTAATGTTTGCTTTATATTCTCCAGTAGTCAAGGAGAAAGAGGCAAATTGAGTGGCCCATGAATGGAAATGTGATAGAGCAAGCATAGTGTATTGTTGCCTGCACTGTGCTATTTTATATTTACTTTTTTATTTTTATTTTCATTTTCTACAGGGATCAGCAATGGTGCAGTCTTTGAGTAAGTGGCAACTATCATGCATTCTTTATGGGCCACTGTGCTTACTGCTAGATCCCAAGCAGTTCCAAGGCCTGCCAATCTGCAAGATGGTGAAGGCCACCCTGTGGAAGATGACCTGAAGTACTGTGGTATCCATGGCCACCTGTCAGGAGGAATGCAAAGGCTGTCCATCTAAGTGTGGTACAGATGGGCTGCCTGCATTTCCTAGGTAGAATCTGCAGTGATTGGTGAGGTCCAAGATGAACTGCTGGCTGGATGCTCACAGTGGCACTATGGAACATGTTCTTGTGTGGCTGATTGAGTCATGTCACTAGCCAGCCCCGAACAGTGAGCCATCAGAAGTGGTGCCCAGAGATATAACTAAGTTGATTGATACTCTGTGCAGTTCCATGATCTGGCACCCCCCTCAAAAGTCTTGAAGAAAAGAGCAAAAAAACACCTCTTCTGCTCCGAAATTGTAATAAACCATTAAAATGCCACACACAAAGCACTCCAGTGATGCAGTCATGACTGCCAGTACAGAATCCAGTACTGCGGAAACACTTCAGCATTTCAAATGTGACTGCAAATACACAGAATCAGCATTCATTTGGGAATGCCAGCACTGAACTTCCACAGCATCAGCATATGCTGATTGCAGCACAAAAGATTGTGTGCCCAGGGCAGCCAAATCCTTCACCCACTTTAGATATGCCTGCGGTGATACCTGCCCATTTAGCTATGGAGGTGACTGACATCTGGATGGTCTCTTCGATGGAATGGTCAGGCAGATCCTTCTTACCCTTCAAATCCCCTATCATTGAGTTCTTCATCATTGTCTTACTCTTTATCCCCCTGCCTGTACTCCAGTTCCCACTATCAACAGTTATCCACCCTTTGTAAGTCCAAGTGTCCTCCGTATTGCCCCCTATTATGTGTCATATCTTCCCTGTCAGTCTGTGTCTACATTGTGTGGTTTGTTAGTCTGCCCCTGCTTACTTCCTTATATCCTTCTTTCTGTATGCACTTTCCCCTTACTACCTTATCCTCCTTAAAAAATTAAAACAAAAACTACATCCTCCTTTCTTCTTCCCATTTATCTTCCTTTCTTGTTGTTCTTTTGAGAGTTCTGCTGCTTGATCTCTTCCGGTTCTGCCTGGCCTCTCCACATTTTCTCTCCATTAATATGATGAAATGATCTGTCACTATGCATGGTTACATTTTATTGGCTTACCTCTTACATCCATGTCACAGCAGAGTGGCGGTTTAATGCATGTGTGAACATATGTGGCGTCAGGAACATCACCTGGCTTACACATTTACTTGAATCACATGATCACACATAGTGCACTTGTTCCATCAGTGAAGTTACTGCTTGCAAAAGAATATCTTTTATATCTTCCATGCTTTTGTGAAACCTGAATAATAATAGAGTTTCTCCTATCATGTCTATTGGCAAGCTGTGGTGGACACTCATATTGAGCAGTTGGTGAATATTCTGCATGAAAATAAATATCCAACAGCAGAAGACTCAAATTCAATTTATTTTTTTAGTTAACTAAAACAATAAATTAATTGAAGCTTCCACTATCCTGTTAGTTTTTTTTTTTTTTTTTTTTTTTTGGGGGGGGGGCTTTCATTGTGGCATTCTGAAGTTGCTTTTCTTCATTTTGGTTAATATTTTGCAAGCTCCAAATTTTTTTTTTCTGGTGCACTCCAGCCATTACATTAAGACTCCTTTCCAAATCAAGAAAATCAAGTTATCGACATCTTTGCATTTTGCACATTTTGATGAGCACTCTGTTGTGTAGTTATGCACATGAAAATTACAGAGTTTATCTTAAAATTCAGTTTCATCTTATAAATATCTTAATATTTTTTTTTCTTTTTTTGCCTGATTAATGGAACAAATTACTTTGTCTAAATAAAAACACATGCAATCCTTTTACCAAATCCAGGTGTACATAACATCATAGCAGATGAAATCAATAGCCACTGAGATGCAATAACCTTCATCAGATAAACTGCATTTTCCAGATGCTGAACTATTACTTGCAGGTTTCATGAAATGCTGGAATATGTTTTATTTCTATCTTTGAGATCATAGATCTAGTTTTAGAATTGTCAAGGTTTATCCCTTTTGTGTGTTATTCAAATCAAAAATGGAGTTGTAAATGAAGATCTCAAATAAGAACATTTTGAAGCATTTTCCCATTTATGTTTAGCTTAAGTGCAGTGATTTGTGGTTCATATTTTAATTTACAAAAAAGTGTAAAAGTGCCTCAGATAGTACAGCTTAAGCTTTACCATCATAGCAACCTTATCAGAGTATTTTTTATTTTTACCATACAGAAATAGGAGGCCATAAAAGGCTAGCGAATAATGTAATGAAACAATACAAGGAAATTTATACCACTAAGCTGGCCACAACATTATCTTAGGAATTCAATAAAGTCACACTGAAGAAGGACGTATGTCTGAAAGCTTTCTGATTTTGTGATTTATTAAAGTTTTTTGGAGTGCTATTCCTATGCGTCAGGTGTTTCCTTTGACTGGATTTTGTTCTTATTTGGATTTGCCTATGGTTGCAGTGAAGGTTTACCTTAGTGCTGGCCCTTTCTTTTACTTCAATAAAGTGCCTAGCATGAGCCATATGGCTTGTGTTAAAAAGGCCCTTCTCCCATGATACGCCCATTTGCAATTCAGAGACATGTTAGTGATAATGAGGAAAGCCTTCATTATCAGCTAATTAGCATGTCTCAAAATCACATTTACTACCAGAATGTGTTGATCATTGCTGATCTGTATGTCCGTCCAGGTACACACAGTACCATCCTCCCAAGTTGCTCTGCCCCACACACACACACACATACGCACATACACACCACAGTCCTGGTACCTGTCCCTAACTTATCTGCCTTCCCATGGTTCTCACCATCCACATAACAATTATGACACACATCTATTAGACTTTGGTGATCTAGTGGATTCTATCACCTTCCAATCCCATACTGCTGTTTGTGCTGGTACAGCACTTTACTCCTTCAGTCATCCCTGGTGTACAATGGTTCTCACCGATTCCAGTTTTGTTGTCAGTGCTGTTACAGCAATTCAGTTTGTTATACCTGGTGCCAGTAGTTGCCCAACCCATAGATCCCTGTTGTGATGTCATTGCCATTACGGCAATTCGTTATATTATCCCTGTATCTAGTATATCTGACCCCCAATCCTCACCTGATCCTTGTACTACCATTGGTGCTGGTATGGCATTTTGAGTAATCCATGGTGGTCTAGTGTATTCCCCCTCTCTGTCCCCCCAAATCTCTGTACTGCTGTTGGTGGTGGTACAACACTGCTATGTTGATTAATTTCTGGTGGGTCTAGTGCATCCCCCTACCACTGCATGCCTCAACAGGGCCATGGTTTGTAGTTGAACACAGCCTTTTGGTCATGTACAGTACAATGACATGATAGGGAAGACTGCTGATCTAAACAGGTGAAAAATGTAATGAATTGCTAACCATGTAGATACCTTACTAGAGGCATTTCTGGGGAGAGACCATAGGGCTAATCAGCATGTGCCTTATTAAGCCTTTTCTGCTGGGAATGCATCATAAGCATTCAGCATGGCTGTGTCACCAGCTCTTCCTGGTGCTGCGTGTCTTCATTGTAGAGGACTATGCAGCACCATGCAGCACCATGTTATTGCAGCTGCTGAATCTGGGAAAAGTACCATAATGTGTACACAGAATTGTATATGTTGTGTGGTATATTAATAAATTATCCCCTGTACAATACCTGCCCTATGTGGGATTCTGTTACTTTATAGTATATAGCCAAGAGATTTATATTAGACTTGGGACTTAAACTATAGAAGGAATAATGTTTTGTCTGTTTTGCTTCTTACAAACATTCTACCTTATTAGAACTTACAGTAAGCGGAATCAGTATTACTTACCAAGACATGTTAATTATCCAGGAACTAAAATACTTATAAAGATGAAACTAGAAGTCTCAAAAACAAGGTAAATTGTCAGACATTTTGGTTTTAGTTTAGCTAAAATACTCCTTTCGATTTTACTTGTTAAGAGAGTGTATCAGTAACAGACCTCTCTAATTACAGAAAAGGTACTGGCAGGTGCTCAACAGATTTAAACAGAATAATTTTGCTGCCTGAGATTAAAGCAACATAAATGATGAGTGGATCACTAGGCTATGTAAAGGCACCCAAGTTTATAGCCTACCATGGTTAATTACTTTGCACAAAAAATTCTTCTATTGCTTCATAATCTGATAAATTGATAACAAAATCTGACAAAATTAAAAATTCCAGGGAAAATATGATATTGCATCTCATTTACATTTATTTGCTTTGTTAAATGGGAATCTAACTGATAGGTTCATAGGTTGGTACTAGGCTGTCGGCCCTAAGGCCTATACAAGCCTAGCCATAACAATTCCCTGGCTGCTACTTCCCACAATGTTTACTTCCCTGGATCCCTGTCTAGCAGGGCGACTGACGTGATCCCTGGGGTAAATTTCCTATCTTACATCCAGTCGCCAAGGTTCCTTTTGAAGAGGGCCAAGGAGGCGCTCTGCTTGACATGTATGAGCAGTCTATTCCAGATTATGGGGGTATCTTGGTCAAGAACCTATCCCTCCAGCATGTTTTGTCCATTGCAATGACAAGGTTTAGGTCCCTGGAATGTGTTGCTCTGATCTAGAAAAAAAGGAAAGCACTGACCCTTGGTTGTGGATTGAACTCCAGAGCCTTTGTTTTCCATGTGATACTCACTTGCCACTTCATAGTTAGGTAGCTGGTTTACCTAAAGAGCAGTTGTTTCTACTTTCATCTAAGAATCCACCAGGATGGTTATTCTGAATACATAAGCACCTAATGCAAAACAAATATTTAACCTAGTATTGCATTAACCACTTAAGAGAAAGGAAACAATTGACCCTTTTCAGGGGATTGAACCTAGGATCCCGATATAGGATCATAGGAGGTTACTAGGCTATTAGACCTGAGGTCGTTATAAGCCTAGCCAAGAGTTTAGCCCATGTTTAGACACCCAAAGCACTTGTCCAGCAGGGACACAGGTGGAATCCCAAGGATGTATTTTGTTTCCCATCCAGTTATCCAGGTTGTGCTTAAAAAGGGATAATGAGGTACCCTGCTTGACATGGAGAGGGAGTCCATTCCACGGATGGGGGAGTCTTTAGGACACAAATCTATCCCACCAACAAGTCCTATTAATGTCACAGACCAGGTTGAGGTTGCACTTGCGGGTTACTCAAGTGAAGCTTTACTTGCAGATATGCAGCAGCTCCATCAAGGCAGGGTGTGAGATTGCTTTGTATGCCTGACAGAGGTCACCTCTGAGGAGTCTGTATGAAACCGAGTAGTGGGGACAGGGCTTTTAGCCTATCTGTGTAGGGAAGATGTTTGAGGCCCTGGATTATCCTAGTGAGGAACCTCTATGGTCTCTCCAGCTGCTGCATGTGCTTTGTGAGGTATATGCCGAAGGGGCTATTGAACTCAGTAATTGGCCTTATAAGGGAAAAATACAGGGATGATATGACCTCCTTGCCCTAGCTTTCTGTACAACGGAGGCAACATGGTGGTCAAAAGTCAGGTTGCTATCAACCTGGGTGCCCAAATCCCTCACGACTGATTGCATGCTTAGGACATTGTTATTAATGTGATAATATGTGGAGACATCATTCTCCCTAAAGGGGATGATGATGCATTTTTTGGCATTTGGCTTGAGGCCATGTTTTGAATACCAGTCATTTGTTTGGGTGAGACCCTCTTGGAGGATGTCCACATCACTTGGGGAATTAATAACCACAAAACACACGAAAGTCACCACACGTCAAGATTTAATGAAGCTTTCAGGTCTACACCCTTCCTCAGCATATAAAAAATACATCCATTCATTACTTTTAAATAGAGGATTAATTCTATCACATGATTAAGCCAGCCAAAATACTTAAAAGAACATGAACAATTAACCTATCCTAAACATTAGTTAAAATCTAACTTTTATAAGCATTCATTGAAAAGATTGTTATAAATACTAAACATTTACATATACAGTATAAAATATAAAAATGTAAACAATATATAAACATATAGGAAGTAACAGAGCCACAAACATTCAAAGATATTGTTTTTGCCTATTTATCAAAATTGGTTTTATACTAACAGCACTATTAAGACCAGGTGGTTTATCTGCTTGTAAACGAACTATCCATTCATATTCCCTTGTTTGTAGATAGTTATCTAGATCACCTCCCCTTGGTCCTAGAGTTAAAACACAAATAACTCTAAATTTAAAAGTGTGATCTGGGAAGTCCATTATATGCCTATACAACCCATTTGATTCAACTTTTCTTTTCATTTCAGACTTGTGCTCTATTATTCTATCCTTTAATTTCCTACATGTTTTTCCCACATAAAATACATTACATTGTGTGCACGTTGCTAGATAAACTAATTTTGTCGTATTACAGTCAGCCCTACATTTAAAGGTAAATTTTTCATTTGTTAAGGGATGCTGAAAATATCCTATTGTTTCATATATATCCATACAACAAGTGCAATTATGACACTTATATGTTCCTATTTTAGTTGGTATATTTTTTGGAACATCAATAAAATCTTTATAACAGAGCATCTGTTTTATTGATTGCCCATTCCTGTAGGCAAATCTTGGTCTCAAACCCAGGATGTCCCTCAATTCCGATTGGGCCATCAGTATCACCCAGTTCTTTTCAATAATCTTACGAACTTTTATGGTGTTGGTGTTATAACTTGTAACAAATCTTACATTATCTTTTATTTTATTTTCACCACCTTCTGTTATTTGATCTTGATGTTCCGTATTTGTGAATCCAAAGATAGGTTTATATATGTTTTTTCTTCCTTGTATAACCTCATCACATGCTTGATTTACATATGTTAACAAATAACCACTTTTCACAAATTCATCCTTCATTTTATTAAGCTGCTCTATAAAACTATTTTCCTCAGTAGTAAGTCTACTAACCCTTATTAATTGTGACTTTAAAATTCCCTTGTAAATATGTGGTGGGTGCATACTGTTCATCTTAAGATATCTTTCAGCATATATTTCCTTCTTATGTACCCTAGTTACTACTCTATCATAGTTTTTCTGAATACTCACATCTAAAAAAAACTATCTCATGTAATGAGTATTCCATTTTAAACTCAAAAAAATCTGTAGTACTAGTCAAATACTGCACAAAACTCTCTAATTCAAGTACTGTCCCTGTCCACGTAAAAAAACAATCATCCACAAATCTACAATAACTATTTAGCAAATGGCTAAATCTATTAGTTTCATTCATTACATATTCCTTTTCCCAAATATATAGCACCATATTGGCAAAACTATTGGCCACTGATGTTCCCATGGCCACCCCATTTAGTTGTTGATATGGCGTTCCATCAAAAATAAAAATATTTTTTGTCAACACCAACTCAAGTAATGAACATGTATTTTCTATCTCACGTGGTTGAAGCATAGATTCCATCATTAACAATTTTCTAATGGCATCTATTCCATATTCTATCGGGATGACTGTAAATAATGATGCTATATCAAGTGTAACTAGAAAAAAGTTCATCCCTACTTCTTTTCTTCTATACCACGTATCAAACTTTTCCAAAAATGAAATGTATCCTTTAGTATGGTAGTACATTTGGGTAAGTATTTAGCCAACACTCTTTGCAAGTATATAGATATAGGTTCTGTGACCCACCCTTTTCCTGAGGCTATAGGTCTCAAAGGGGGGTCACTCATAGATTTGTGTAATTTTGGTATTCCATAAATTTGAGGAATTTTAGGGCATGGGACAGTAAAATAAGTTAACAATTCTATAGAAATATCATGTGTTAGATGCATGTCATATACTGCTAAATTCACTTGTGCTATATGGTTCTTTACATCTACAAATGATATTTTTTTTAAATTTGTGTCATTAGACAGAAAGTTTTTAAACTTATCCATGTACCATGCTTTGTCCATTATTACTGTGGCCCCTCCCTTGTCCGCTTGTTTTAATATTATATTCTCATCCTTCTTTAGTTGTTGAAGCGCCCTATAGTCAGTATAAGACAAATTAAACTTGGTTTTGTTAAGTTTCTTGACCCTTTGGTCAGCATATACATTTCTAAGGTCTACTGCTACTAATTCCGAAAAAGCCACAATTACTGGTGAAAGTTGCGGTATAAACGTACTCAGTTTTCTAAAAGTTGAATGAACATCATGCATCTGTTTAAACATTAATTTAAACATTAAATTTCTAGCAAATAGCTTTACATCTGTTATTACATCAACTATAGTGTCAGTAAATGTAGGGATGAATTTCATCCCGTTAGCTAATAGTTCATAATGTTGATCTGTTAAAGTCACTTTAGAAATATTTACAGTACCTTTATATAAATGACCATACAGTCTTATCTGCGAACTGCCTTGTTGGGTAGTTTGGGACTCTCGTTCTTCCTCTTCATTGCTAGCGTTGAATGCTGTATGGTCTTTTCTATAGTAGATTGCTTCTTCAGATGCAATGGGATTTTCTCCGGTTCTTTCAATTGAAACGGTAAAAAAGAAGAGATTTCCATCTGCTTGCGTTTTTCCTTTGGTCTCACATCCGTTGTCATCAAATTCTGCATCGATAGCGTACTCGCTTTACTCGTCTTACCAGTCATGGTGGATTCACTGGAGATCGAGCTCCCTTCAACCCTTTCTTCATTAGGCCGACTTGGCTCTCGTTGTGTAGCCAATGCCGGAACAGAGTTTGACACACCTTCCATGCGCTCATCGAGATTGGTGGTTGTGTCCGTTGGCGTTGCCGGTATCTCAAACGCATCCAGCTGATCTAGATTTCCTCGCGTTGTCCTGCCATCTCTGTTCATCGTATTAATTATTTTATAGTGATTTGTTGCCTTTTTATAGTCAAATTTTGGCCAAGAGAAGATACGGCCATTTTTAAAATCTTCTATGTCACGCTGGAGTTTACGTTTCTTCTGAACCTCCAGTTTACTATCCAGGACTTGGATTCTACTCACGAACGCCTGGTATTGTTCATTTAAAAAGTCTGTAGTTAACAATTTCACCATATCTTTTTCCAGCTTCTCTATTTCTTCTAACAGTGTACTCTCCACTTCTTCAAAATATTTATTCATCAGTTTCATATAATTCATACTGAGCTCCAAATTTAGTTGCTGCCATTGTCTCAAGAGCTCCTCATATGTATTCCCATACGATGGCATTTTTAAAATACGAAGCCCTCTAGGAACTATACCAAGTTCCAAGTACGCTAAAAAACTCAGTCTCTGCCACTGCAAGTATTTAAAGTTTTGGACTTTCTTTTCCAGATCAAATATTAATTTGTTAAACTCACTTATAGTTTTACTTGTATCTGCATCTCTTGTTATAGGTTCCACAGTAGTAAGTTGCATTAAAGGATTAATTGATTTTGTCAACAGTCTCTTAATTGTAGAACTCATAATTTGAGCAGCAAACGTTTCAAAGTTTAAAAACTGAAATGGCTGGCTTACTTTTCCTCTTATAACGTTCACAGTGGCTCTCAAAAGCACAAATATCACAGTTAAAACACGCTTAGTTGTTCAGCAAAATCCAAAAAACACACGAAAGTCACCACACGTCAAGATTTAATGAAGCTTTCAGGTCTACACCCTTCCTCAGCATATAAAAAATACATCCATTCATTACTTTTAAATAGAGGATTAATTCTATCACATGATTAAGCCAGCCAAAATACTTAAAGGAACATGAACAATTAACCTATCCTAAACATTAGTTAAAATTTAACTTTTATAAGCATTTATTGAAAACATTCATTAAAAAGATTGTTATAAATACTAAACATTTACATATACAGTATAAAATATAAAAATGTAAACAATATATAAACATATAGGAAGTAACAGAGCCACAAACATTCAAAGATATTGTTTTTGCCTATTTATCAAAATTGGTTTTATAATAATGGTGACTTTCGTGTGTTTTTTGGATTTTGCTGAACAACTAAGCGTGTTTTAACTGTGATATTTGTGCTTTTGAGAGCCATTGTGAACGTTATAAGAGGAAAAGTAAGCCAGCCATTTCAGTTTCTAAACTTTGAAACGTTTGCTGCTCAAAGTATGAGTTCTACAATTAAGAGACTGTTGACAAAATCAATTAATCCTTTAATGCAACTTACTACTGTGGAACCTATAACAAGAGATGCAGATACAAGTAAAACTATAAGTGAGTTTAACAAATTAATATTTGATCTGGAAAAGAAAGTCCAAAACTTTAAATACTTGCAGTGGCAGAGACTGAGTTTTTTAGCGTACTTGGAACTTGGTATAGTTCCTAGAGGGCTTCAGATTTTAAAATGCCATCGTGTGGGAATACATATGAGGAGCTCTTGAGACAATGGCAGCAACTAAATTTGGAGCTCAGTATGAATTATATGAAACTGATGAATAAATATTTTGAAGAAGTGGAGAGTACACTGTTAGAAGAAATAGAGAAGCTGGAAAAGATATGGTGAAATTGTTAACTACAGACTTTTTGAATGAACAATACCAGGCGTTCGTGAGTAGAATCCAAGTCCTGGATAGTAAACTGGAGGTTCAGAAGAAACGTAAACTCCAGCGTGACATAGAAGATTTTAAAAATGGCCGTATCTTCTCTTGGCCAAAATTTGACTATAAAAAGGCAACAAATCACTATAAAATAATTAATACGATGAACAGAGATGGCAGGACAACGCGAGGAAATCTAGATCAGCTGGATGCATTTGAGATACCGGCAACGCCAACGGACATAACCACCAATCCTGATGAGCGCATGGAAGGTGTGTCAAACTCTGTTCCGGCATTGGCTACACAACGAGAGCCAAGTCGGCCTAATGAAGAAAGGGTTGAAGGGAGCTCGATCTCCAGTGAATCCACCATGACTGGTAAGACAACGAGTAAAGCGAGTACGCTATCGATGCAGAATTTGATGACAATGGATGTGAGACCAAAGGAAAAACGCAAGCAGATGGAAATCTCTTCTTTTTTACCGTTTCAATTGAAAGAACCGGAGAAAATCCCATTGCATCTGAAGAAGCAATCTACTATAGAAAAGACCATACAGCATTCAACGCTAGCAATGAAGAGGAAGAACGAGAGTCCCAAACTACCCAACAAGGAAGTTTGCAGATAAGACTGTATGGTCATTTATATAAAGGTACTGTAAATATTTCTAAAGTGACTTTAACAGATCAACATTATGAACTATTAGCTAACGGGATGAAATTCATCCCTACATTTACTGACACTATAGTTGATGTAATAACAGATGTAAAGCTATTTGCTAGAAATGTAATGTTTAAATTAATGTTTAAACAGATGCATGATGTTCATTCAACTTTTAGAAAACTGAGTACGTTTATACCGCAACTTTCACCAGTAATTGTGGCTTTTTCGGAATTAGTAGAAGTAGAACTTAGAAATGTATATGCTGACCAAAGGGTCAAGAAACTTAACAAAACCAAGTTTAATTTGTCTTATACTGACTATAGGGTGCTTCAACAACTAAAGAAGGATGAGAATATAATATTAAAACAAGCGGACAAGGGAGGGCCACAGTAATAATGGACAAAGCATGGTACATGGATAAGTTTAAAAACTTTCTGTCTGATGACACAAATTTAAAAAAAATATCATTTGTAGATGTAAAGAACCATATAGCACAAGTGAATTTAGCAGTATATGACATGCATCTAACACATGATATTTCTATAGAATTGTTAACTTATTTTACTGTCCCATGCCCTAAAATTCCTCAAATTTATGGAATACCAAAATTACAAATCTATGAGTGACCCCCTTTGAGACCTATAGTCTCAGGAAAAGGGTGGGTCACAGAACCTATATCTATATACTTGCAAAGAGTGTTAGCTAAATACTTACCCAAATGTACTACCATACTAAAGGATACATTTCATTTTTTGGAAAAGTTTGATACGTGGTATAGAAGAAAAGTAGGGATGAACTTTTTTCTAGTTACACTTGATATAGCATCATTATTTACAGTCATCCCGATAGAATATGGAATAGATGCCATTAGAAAATTGTTAATGATGGAATCTATGCTTCAACCACGTGAGATAGAAAATACATGTTCATTACTTGAGTTGGTGTTGACAAAAAATATTTTTATTTTTGATGGAACGCCATATCAACAACTAAATGGGGTGGCCATGGGAACATCAGTGGCCAATAGTTTTGCCAATATGGTGCTATATATTTGGGAAAAGGAATATGTAATGAATGAAACTAATAGATTTAGCCATTTGCTAAACAGTTATTGTAGATTTGTGGATTGTTTTTTTACATGGACAGGGACAGTACTTGAATTAGAGAGTTTTGTGCAGTATTTGAATAGTACTACAGATTGTTTTGAGCTTAAAATGGAATACTCATTACATTAGATAGTTTTTTTAGATGTGAGTATTCAGAAAAACTATGATAGAGTAGTAACTAGGGTACATAAGAAGGAAGTATATGCTGAAAGATATCTTAAGATGAACAGTATGCACCCACCACATATTTACAAGGGAATTTTAAAGTCACAATTAATAAGGGTTAGTAGACTTACTACTGAGGAAAATAGTTTTATAGAGCAGCTTAATAAAATGAGGGATGAATTTGTGAAAAGTGGTTATTTGTTAACAGATGTAAATCAAGCATGTGATGAGGTTATACAAGGAAGAAAAAACATATATAAACCTATCTTTGGATTCACAAATACGGAACATCAAGATCAAATAACAGAAGGTGGTGAAAATAAAATAAAAGATAATGTTGTAAGATTTGTTACAAGTTATAACACCAACACCATAAAAGTTCGTAAGATTATTGAAAAGAACTGGGTGATACTGATGGCCCAACCAGAATTGAGGGACATCCTGGGTTTGAGACCAAGATTTGCCTACAGGAATGGGCAATCAATAAAACAGATGCTCTGTTATAAAGATTTTATTGATGTTCCAAAAATATACCAACTAAAATAGGAACATATAAGTGTCATAATTGCACTTGTTGTATGGATATATATGAAACAATAGGATATTTTCAGCATCCCTTAACAAATGAAGAATTTACCTTTAAATGTAGGGCTGACTGTAATACGACAAAATTAGTTTATCTAGCAACGTGCACACAATGTAATGTATTTTATGTGGGAAAAACATGTAGGAAATTAAAGGATAGAATAATAGAGCACAAGTCTGAAATGAAAAGAAAAGTTGAATCAAATGGGTTGTATAGGCATATAATGGACTTCCCAGATCACACTTTTAAATTTAGAGTTATTTGTGTGTTAACTCTAGGACCAAGGGGAGGTGATCTAGATAACTATCTACAAACAAGGGAATATGAATGGATAGTTCGTTTACAAGCAGATAAACCACCTGGTCTTAATAGTGCTGTTAGTATAAAACCAATTTTGATAAATAGGCAAAAACAATATCTTTGAATGTTTGTGGCTCTGTTACTTCCTATATGTTTATATAGTGTTTACATTTTTATATTTTATACTGTATATGTAAATGTTTAGTATTTATAACAATCTTTTTAATGAATGTTTTCAATGAATGCTTATAAAAGTTAGATTTTAACTAATGTTTAGGATAGGTTAATTGTTCATGTTCCTTTAAGTATTTTGGCTGGCTTAATCATGTGGTAGAATTAATCCTCTATTTAAAAGTAATGAATGGATGTATTTTTTATATGCTGAGGAAGGGTGTAGACCTGAAAGCTTCATTAAATCTTGACGTGTGGTGACTTTCGTGTGTTTTTTGGATTTTGCTGAACAACTAAGCGTGTTTTAACTGAATTAATGACCACACCCAGCTTGCAATCATCTGAAAACTTGGTCAGCCATAGCCCATTGGTTTTGGCCTACAGCTCAGAGCAGTATATCCCAAATAACAGAGGCCCCAGGACCGATCTCTGGGGTACAAAGCTCACTACAGGTCTACTGCTTGAGATGGCTTCCCCTATTTTGATTAAGTGGGTTCTATCAGTGACCCAGTTTTGCTACCCTCTGGTAACGTATGGATTGGTGCCTAGTTGAGCGAGAATTTATCTGTTATGCCTGAGTGAGGAATTGTGTCAAAGGCTTTGGCCAGGTCAAGGTAGGTGGTGTGCACCGTCTTCCCCTTGTCCATGGCATTGGTGACTGTCTCTAAGAAGTCGACCAGATTTAACAGATATGACCTCCCTTTGACAAAGCCAAACTGTGTGAGTTTGAGTATTTGGAGGTTGCCATTATCCCTGTTCATGAGGTCAATGATAAATCCATTCCATGGCCTTGCAGATCAGGCTAGTTAGGCTGATGGATCTATAATTTCCAAGATCGGTGGAAACTAAACTTTTGTGTAAAGGGATGACAGTTGCTGTCTTCCACTCGGCTGAGACAAAGCAATTACTCAGGCTTTGGTTGAATAGTGTGCTTAATGGTGTTGCAAGTTCATGCCTGGGTTCATGTAGGATGCAGTCTGGGATGTTATCGGGTCCCATGGAGGCTGTGTTTTTTTCCCTTTGAGAGGGCAGTGATGACCTGTTATCTAGAGATAAGGGGAGGGGGGCAAGTACTGGAGATGTCCTGATTTACTGATGGGGGAACAGAGGGGTGAAGTTTTCACTAAATCTGTCAGCCAATAGATTGGCTATATCTACAGCATTTGTGCTCTGAACAGAGCTGGGTGCTTCCTTTGAGATTGTGGACATATGTGAAAAAGGTCTTATGATTGTCTCTAGTAGATGTGGCCAATTTGGACTCAAAGTTGGCTTTAGAAGATTTCACTAGTGCTCTTATTTGCTTGTTCAGGCTAAGGAGAGATTGCTTCCAATTGGGCACCTGCTCCTTCTTGGTCCTGGACAGCAATTTTTTCCTTTTGATATGTGGTTTGTTTATTGCAGATGTCCACCAGACAGGTTTACTCTTCCTTGCAGAGGATGATTTTTTTCCTGTCTGGCATTTCTGATTCCATGCATCTATATAAATGCTCATATAGTACTTTGGTGTAGATTAGGACATTGGTGTCAGTTCCTACAGAGGGGGAGGGGGCTGTGAAGCTGTTTATACCATCCCTCTGGAGGTTGTAATCAGCTTTGGAGAAGTTTTTTTGTTTGACCTTGGCTAGAAGGGGGTCAGGGGAGATGGTGAGTTTGAAAGTGACCACTTTATGGTTGGATCTTACCAGGGAGGATGATACTGTAGGGATGCTGCAGTGGTTACTCATGTTGGTTAATACCAAGTCCAAGATATTATCACCTCATGTGTGGGCATTGATTAACTGTTATGAGGCATCTGCATTGATAGAATTGAGGAATCTCTGGGCATTTATGTTCTGGCATGAGTAGTTTTTCCATTCTATGGTTGGGTAGTTAAAGTCACACAGGATCAGGGTAAAGGGTTGAATTTTGATAGATTCAAAGAGGTCCAGATAGGAGGAGTGGGCATCTTGAGGCAAATTTAGGGGCCTGTAGCTAGTTATGATTTGAATAGGGGTCTTGTCAATGGTTATCTCCTCCTGTAGTGTCTCCTCTGCATCATACTGTTTTACCAGCCTGGAGGTGTGTGCGTCTTTAATATATATTGAAACCCCACCTCCTTTGGCTTTGCTGCCCACAGTTTGGGGTCTGAATGTATGATAGGATGAAGGATGGGGTGCTGTCCACAGCTTTGAACCAGGATTCTGTGACTGCACAAATGTCAGCATCCTCCAGGGATAAGAATGCTTGCAATGAGTGCAGTTCATGTTTAGAGTCCTAGAGTTTAGCAGCATGACCTTTAAATTTGCCTTTTGCTGAAATTTTTATGTTGGTAATATCAACCTCATGACTTTTCCTAAAAAAAGGCACTATGGGGGAGGCAAGGGCCTTTGCCAGAAGCATGAAGCCCAAGATAGATGTAGGCCATCTGTTCCATATTCCATGTGGTTGTCACTGCCATTGGACCAACAAGGAATTCCTGGACATGTAAATACTCATTCCACCAAGAGCATTTGTTTCTCCCTTCAACTAGGAAACCACCATGATTGCAATTTTGAATGCCCAAGCATCCAATGTAGAACAAACAAATACCCTAGTATTATATGTACAACTCAACAAGGAAGGAAAACACTGACCCTTGTTTGGTGATTGAACCCCGGAATCCACCTTCCCCATATCCCATGTGGTAAATGAGAAATTCCAACTGAGCATGATAATTTATGGTGGAGACCAAGGAAGATAAGCTGCAGCACATAACTAAATCAAACAGCATCACACAGCAAATATACAGGAATTCAATGCAAATAATCCGACAATAAATTTCAACAAAACAATGTTATTTGTAAGTACAAAATAAACAACTGGTTCCACATCTTACTACACAAAAAGAAAACGTGGTCTCTGAACATTACAAATGGCATTGCAGATGTATAAAAGATGCAGAGAAATCATCAATAAAAATCATGTAAGAAGCAGAGGAGGGAGAATCAAGGAAAGACAGACTGGAAAAGAAGAAAACAATTAGAGGAGAGTATACAAGAAGGTGAAAATGATGAAAGTCTGACAAGCAAAAGATCAAGATAATGGCTCTACAAAAATGTAAAGAAATGTTAAAAGAAAGGTGGTCTTAGAATATCAATGTCATGCAATGCCCAAAGGGTATTTCTATTTTAAAGTAAAGTGAAACTTAATAGCTAATGGACTCTTCTGCTAGGAGTCCATCTTAAGTTCAAAGGCAGCTTTTCCCCTGATTTGCTACAGCCACATAAAATGTAGACTAACCATGTCTATTTCTGGTACCTGATTATTTGACAAGGCTGAAGTTGGATGATCTTAGACTTGGATGGACTAACTAGTCTAAGATTTTGCTAAGACCAGGGCTGTCAAGATAACAAAAGCTATTTCCAAACTTTTTAGCTGCCACACTAAAGTATTTCAGGAATTCTTGCAAACAAGATTGAGCATATTTTATTCAGAATGATAAGGTCTAGAAGGGTGATGAGTAACAAAATAGTCTGCTCTGCTGTAGGTCTTCTCTAGTGTGAGCTGCAGAAACATGCAAATTTGAGAAAATGTGGTATTTAAAACTGTAGGTTGTAATACCGTAGTACATTTGGACATTTGTCTGACATGTTAGTAAGCACCTCATACAAAAGACCATCCCTAGTTAGTGAGTTTTAAAGACTGTGATGTAATCCAAGGGTCAGATTTTAGTTCTTTACCTACGATGAGATGTCAAGTCCTAGTAAATTCTTTGTGACCAATTTTAGTCTCATCAGGTGCACAGAGGCAAGGACTGACCCTGAAAAAAAGCAGAAGAAACTGGCACAATTGAAGAAACAGAATGCTTCCAGATCACCCTTTTGTCCTATTCCTTAAACAGCTGGAGAACAATGGAAAAATTTTATGAAGACAAACCAATTCATTAGGAGGTTTTATTTCAACATGTTTAATGTCTTTCATAAATGAAGAAATAAATTACCAACAGCATTACCTTGACAGTCCAAAGTATGCAAATTAAAAATTGAAGACTGGTTAGCATTAGCCACTGTTTATATAATTTTGTAAATACAGACTCTACCTGTTTACACACTGAAATTAGAGGATCATTTTTCAAGGTGGGCCCACTAGAATCATAGTAGTAAAGTGCATTATTAGGTTATGTATGCAAGTGAAGGTAACATCTTTGTAACCAAGGTCATCTTCAATGTCCAGCCTTTTTTTGATCCCATATGTCACAGTATACTTTGCATATTGTACTGTACTATACTATACTATATTATACTTATACTACTGTGTGCCATATTACACTATACCATTTGGCTCCCAACTGAAATGTCGGTACTCAAAATGCCAAGTGCCGACAAGCTGAAAAAAGGACTGGAAAACAGGAGAAGAGCGAATCTTGAAATCTGATTTTCTCATTAAAACTTATTTTTGCAAGGGGAGGGCAAGCCCTTCAAGATTCTAACTCATTTTTCTTAATCTGTCACTAAGACCACGTCATTTCCAATGAGTCACAAGCTTAATATGCTTAGCTTTTATGGGTTTCTGAATCGCTGATACCCATATTTAGTTGCTGTTAACAGCAAGCACCCTTTTAGCTAAGCACTGTTTTCTGAATCTGTTCCATGCTATGCGCTATATTTGAGCAGTGTGGGTCTGCTTCTGGATCTGTAGCACACTCCATCTTTTATAGCTACTTTTGTAAAACAGACCATGACTTGATATGGGGCAGGATGAGGTATGGACGATGATAGGAAGTTGTGGAGCCAGGCAAGGGAGCCCGCAGGATTTTTTGCAGGGGGGGTGCAAACCCAGAGCCCCGCCCACACAGCCCCATCCCCTCTGCCCATGTAGCCCTACCCCCTCCGCCCACACAGCCCCCCCCCCCTCCACCCACACAGCCATTCCAGTGCCCCATTGCTTGGATATTTCTCCCCATCTGTCATTGACACTGTTCAAATCTCTGTGTGCGTACTGTTTTATGCTTTACTTCAATGATTACAGATATTTGGATTTCATTTATAACTTATTTCAAATGTATAACTTATTTCAAATTTTATAGAACAAACACTGATAGACATTTACTAAACCTAAACAAAGCAGTAGTCTTACAATGAAAACAGACTCAGCATTAAAACTTCTCTACCTTTGAAACCCACATTCACTGAAACAGCATTGAAACTCACATTCAAAGAAAATGCATCTGGTCAGTGGCAGGGTAAGTTTACCTTTGGGCTGTTTTCAAATCATAGGCTCCTGGCACACATTTTTAGAACCATGCAAAAGTTCTTTGATTCACCTTCCTGACTGTATTAATTATACTATATAATAATTGAATTATATCCCTTGTATAATACAGCACCATTTGTTAAGAGTGGGTTTTAAATTTATAGTTCTGAACATTTTTCCATTAAGCAATGAAATAAATCATATGAACCAATAATAATAACCTACCCAATTCAGAACATTTCAGCCATAAAGGGCCACTCAAACTTCTGTCATACACATTAAAGAGATCTGAAACCAATAAAGAGGTTGTTGCTAGAAAACAAATATGTCAGTGTTTCATTTACAAATTCAGTGCCTGTTGCCCTTGAAGAATACATTGCCTATGTTACATTAAAAGAAATGGTAAGCTGGTATATTGCAATAAGGAATGGGTGGCAAGCTGAAAAACAGGTTCATAGTTATTAGGTGTCTCATCCAAAGGAGGACATACTAAGGACTGCAGTACCATACCCCCTTAAAATACAAATGTACATGCTGTAGGAATAGAACCTACACCCCTTTGTATCAAGATGTAAAAATGCTACCTGTTGTGCTAACACTGCTTTAAAATTCTATACCACAATAATGATACTATTTGCTAAACAAAACAATTGCACATTTTAAGCAGACTTAGCATGAGCAGCAGTAACCTTTGCTTCCCTTGAAGCTCACAATTCCTTGAAAATGCACTTGAAAATAAATTCCACCTGCTAGATTTACCGGGTTTATATTGTAACATTGAAGTCTCAGAACTTTGAATGCTACAATATCAAAACCACTACATTGAAAGCGGAAAATAGCGAAGCCGCAGAACATCGAAATTTTGCTTAGGGCAAGATTTCGGTCGGTCGTTCCATGGCTTCACTATTTCCTCCACTGTGGTGCGATAGTTATGGACCTCAGGGTTAGGGAGCAGGTTAAGGTAAGTGGATAAATAGTACTGTATGTATGGTTTAGTGTAGGGTTAGAAGTAGGGTTTTGTAAAGTGTATGTGTGTGGATTATTTATTTTTGGTGTGCTTGTGTTGTGTGTGATAAGATCTATGACTGATAAGATCAAATCTCCTACTAGAGTCTATGACATGACAGTGCTAGTAAACAAAGAGCAGCTGCAGCAGAGGAAACAGTTTTAAAAGCTCTCAGCATGTCTCTGTTATCCCTGTTCTTGTAGAATGTAATTTAGCTTCATATTTTTGTACTGTCATTTAAAAAATACTTGATTTTACATTAAATATTAGAGCAACACAGTCAGTCAATAATGCCATTCATTATAGTTTACCATATCTTATTGCTCAGAAAATTATGCTGGTTTAGCAAATTTGCTCTCTCTGCCTTTTAAAGTAAATTAAACTAATATAAAAAATGTGTGCAATATTTAAGCTTCCTGGTGTTTTGGTGCTAAACTTGTTTTAAAGTTGTGCCTTACAAATTTCTTATTTTTGGCAGTATCCTTCCTGCCCAGACATGGGTCCACTTAAAACGGATCAAAACACGAAACATGCTGTCAGAAATTAGCTATTTAAGGGTCTGGAGGCTATGGTATAGTAGTCTGCTTGGTATTATCGATTACTTCAGTGGCATTTTGCTTCTTTCTGAATTTCCAAGCATCAGAGCTGTAAGAGAGTCACATTGTTAAGAGGATTGTAAGGGAGATTTAACATGCCTGCGTCTGCTGCAACTTTTCTGAGTGAGGATGGCACCATGCACCTTTTTCCTACAGAATAAGCTTGATCATTTGCTGCAAGAGGCGAGTGCATCTTCCAGTTCTTTAACTACTTCCACCCACACATACAAAGAGAGAGGCCAAGCTGCTGACCAACTAGTTTATAAATAAGTCTCTGGCTGGCGAAAGTTCACCGTTATTGTTGGGTCACAGTTCTCTGCAGGCAGGGCCAGCCTTGGCCGAAATGGTGCCCTAGGCGAGGTAGTGCTCAGGCGCCCCTTAAGCCTCACCCACACCACAGTCATGAAACACCCCTATTTGAGCCACACCCACAGGGTCACTCCCCATGAAAGCCAATCCAGTCATTTCTTTAAATTATTTAAATGCATAGGAAGAATAGTTACATTCCAAGGTGTCTATCTGCAACTACTTCTGCATAATATTTTCTACTTTAAATACCAGAGCCAGATCACGGTCAAACAGAGCCATAGACAGGCTAATAGACTGCCCCCGAGAGCAGCTGCTCCTGCAGCAAACCACTCCCCCCTGCAGCACCCTCCTCCTCTGCCATTCCACTGTTCCATTATTTGGTTATTTCTCACCAGTTGCCACGCGTACTATTCTCTTATTTGATTTTACAGTCATTACAGATATTTAAATAAAATAGCACAAACACAGGTAGCCATTTGCTAAACAATACAGTCTCGCAATGAAAACATACTTAGCATAAGCAATAAACTTCTCTGCCCTTGAAACTCACATTCATTGAAATGGAAAAATTCATATTCATTGAAACAGCATGAAAACCCACATTCATAGAAAATGCATCTGGCCAGTGAAGAATTAAGTTTACCTTTGGGCTGTTTTCAAAACAGACTCCTTTCACACATTTTTTAGGGCCATGCATACGTGTATTTGTTCTTTGACTCACCTTCTTGATTGCATTGAATTATATTCCTTGTATAATATAGCACCACTTGTTAGAAAGCATTTTAAATTTGTAGTTTTAAACATTATTTTTATAAGCAGTGAAAAAATATACGAACCAATAACTACCCATTTCAGAAATGTTCAACCATAAAAGGCCACTCAAGACTTCTGTCATTATAATCCACCAATATTACTCCATACTCACAATCTCTGCAGATGTAAAATCATCTGAATTCCACACTAAAGAAATCCATACCTAATGAAGAGGTTGCTACAAGCAAAACAACTTCACATATCAATGTTTTATCTACAAATTCAGTGCCTGCTTTCCCTGAAGAACTAAATTGCTTATATTGCATTAAAAATTGGTAAGTTGATAATACTGCAGTAGTAAATGACCAACAAGTTCATAGTCACTAGGCATCTCATACAAAGGACATACTCAGGAGTGTAGAACCCCTAGCACCCCTTATAATGTACCAAATAATCATATGGGCACTGCAATACCAGCACTCCATCTAGATGGTGTGTGAGTAGACTCCACAGCCTTCTGCACCAAAGGCAATTATGCTAACACTGCTTTCAGATTTTACAACACAATGTGCCATTTGATAAACAAAAAACAGCTAGTTTCACATAGAAACATTTACACTTGTTAGAGTAGGTTATACATTTGTAGTTTTGAACATTTTTCCAGTAAGCAATGAAACAAAATGTATGAACCAATAATGATAAAACTACCCATTTCAGAACATTTAACCATAAAAGGCTCCTCAAACATCTGTCATTACAACCCTTGCCTTTAACCTGTACCTCCTTCATAACTGTATTTGAACAACATTTTTTTCTGAATTACTTAGACTTCCTTTAGACATTACATTAGTCTGTTAAGTTGCAAATTACGGTCCACTAACTGTAAGAACTTTAAGAGCTGCAAAATATAATATTTCATATTTCATTGAAAGTACTTCTACCCAAAAGAAAAAAAAAGTGTTGATACTGAAATGTAAAAAGGCCTTGGAATTTGCAGCTGTGGAAAACATTGCTTCTTATAGGGATGAATCTCCAACTCTCTCATGTGAGAAGCCGCAGTACAGCACATGTATCTTTTGCTGACATTTGTAACCAATTCCAAAATCCTACTATTCGAGGAACAAAATACCTAGGGCTTCTGGTGAACTCCGACTGAAACTGACGTTTTCATGACATTTAAATAACTGTGCTTGTCAGAGCTCAGACTGGGTTCTTACGCATTAATGAGTAAATTTGCAGCCCTTTCTTCAACAGGCAGCTGCTACTTTATCCATGTTAAAAACAAAGCATCAATACATCACTAAAAGACCTTCATTTTAAGACATTAGACTACATCACCTTGAAGTCCCTTCACCTTTGATCCTTTATTCACAGACAAGCCAGATTCATCTTTGAAATCTACCAGGGCTCAATCACATATGGTTGCAAACCTACCTTCCTGGGCAGAAAATGAGTATATCACTCTGTATTATATCATCCCATGACCACCCTTCCCAGCAGCCCCCATCTATCTCTAAATCTATCTCTAAATCTGTGCTTCAGAAAAGCACATAAGCAGCATGTCGATTCATCATCAGGCTGACTCACTCTATGCATCAATCGTACTCCCAGCTTGAAGATTTTGGCCCGAATGTGATACACATTAACTACTCAGAAATGTCATCTCTTCTATGAAAAAATATTAAGATCACCAAAATTAATATACTGCTGTTATTGACATAATGTATTTCTAATCCACAAAATGCATAAACTGGCATTATTTCAGTATTATTAAAATGTAATGTAAATTCTACAGGTAAACTGAGATATTTCACTTAAGAAGTCTTGCTTAACTTTCAGATAGTAAGTAAATTTCTAACTAAACTAATTTATGGCGTGAATTTCATAACATCACTATTTGTCTGTTTGGACTGTAATAGCTGAGAAGAATTGTATAATTTCTGCTGTCAGACAGACAATAGAACAACACTAAGGGGAATCTGGGTCTAAAAAGTCTTCAAATATTCAGATGACAATTAACTACCCTGGGAACAAAAGTATGAACTCCTTTCAGCAGCTGTTGTACCTTCCAGTAACTGCATTTGTAAACACATAATATTTTATACAAATAAGTGCTGTCAACAACATTCATATGCAAGCCACACAGTCTGAATATATTCAGCAGATGCTTGGTAACTGGTGAGATGTTACTACATAAAAAATGTTTTAGTTTCTGAGATTAGTTACTCATTAGAATGAATAGTGCTATAGTTATCAAAATACAAGTCCTGCTGTCTGTTCATTACATAAAAAATAAACTCTTGTTCCAGATATTTTAAAATAAGTTTTAAACAACAGAAGACATCCATCCATCCATGTATCTGACAAAGAATGCAGACACATCTTTTTTCTAGCACTCTGTTGCAAAAACATTGGGTACAAATTCAAACAGATTTATTCCCAGTGTAAATCAGTTATTCCATAGGTAATACCATTTTTTCAGTAAGCATTACAGAGGAGTAAATCACTTATATTGACTTTTAATTCTTTACTAAGGAGCAGCTTACTAATAATGTAAAAATTATTCATTTGTGTGACTGAAATAGGAATATTAACTTACTTTTCCTCTGCATTTGCTTTTATTGATAATTTCTAAGGCATATTCTGTACCTGTTGTCTGTCGACCTGTGAAAAGAAGACAACTGCTAGAAAAATCACTCAGGCTGGGTGGCATTATCTTTTTCACAGAGTGTGAGAGAGGAAACGTTCTTTATGGCCAATATAATTCGCGCCTAACTTGCGTTTGGCATAAATACATGATGCAGACGCGCGCAAGGCTTCCGGTCCTCCTAGACGATGAGTTTTTGTTTTTCCGCTGTCCTCAGGGACTAGACAAGACAAAAAGTACTCCCTCCCCCTCGTTCAGTGGTTCCAGCGCCCTTGCTTACCTGTTATTTGTACCTTCTTCGTCTGCAGTCCAAACAACTTCCGGAATTCAAATTCCCCACGCGAGCGGAAGATGTAAACTGGATGCAAAGGGCATTCTCAAAGAAGAACGCGCAAAAAAAAAAAAAATTTTTTTTAATTAAGAGAAAATTACTCTCTTGGTCAGCCGGTTCCAGGGGGGTGCAAGTGCACCCCCTTGCACCTGTCTGCGGGCGCCCTTGGAGCCAGGCAAAGCCAGTAGGCTCAGAAATCCAGTTACTCAAAGGAAGGGCAGAGACAACAAGCAGATTGATCTGATCTGCCCGTCATGATCCAGGAAGAGAATTAAAAAAAAACACAGGTAAGGCCATAAGTAGAAAAAGGGGGCTCCCAAAAACAGAATTACTTGATTAAGGGGCAGCAGAGCTTTGGATTATAATAGAAAAAAAAGAAATGTATACAAGTAAGAGAGGAGATAGAATGAGAAGGTAAAATGGAATGAATGCCATGGAAAGGTAAAGGGTAGGTCTCATGAAGGATATCTGTAGGGTGTTTAGTTGCTTCTGATGTTTGGTTCAGGAAGGGTCATCAATATTAGTGTGTTTTGTCTTTGATTCACTGCTTTAGACTTGCCTGTGGTATACAGGTAGTTCTGGCCATGCAGGAGGGGATTGCACAAGGGATTTTACAAGTATTGTCATTAGGATGAGTGTAGTGTGGGTTGGATGAAGTAGCAGCAAACCAAGTTAAATATAATTAAGTGAATGCCATTCTGAACCCCTTCCAACTGCATCACTATTCTCCATTGCAGGACACAAACTTTGGCACATCCTACTTCCTTCAGGAGTTACTCAACTCATTTCAGCCAAAGTATTCTAAATGCTTGGTAGCCCAGCACAATAATTATCTTCTGAGTGAGAGAGAGAACTGTACTATTATTCTTTTCAGCATAGTCCTTCAGTTTTAGGGGGTGGCCTCTGTGGTGCAGTGGTTAGCATTGCTGCCTCACAGCAAAGGGTTCTCTGGTTCGATCCTCGGCTGGGGTCCCTTCTGTGCGGAGTCTGCATGTCCTCTCTGTGGTCGCGTGGGTTTCCTCCAGGTGCTCCAGTTTCCTCCCACATCCCAAAGACATGCTTTAGGTGGATTGGACACATTAAATTGGCCCTAGGAGTGAGTGTGTGCATGTGTATGCCTTCTGTGGAAGGTTGGGTGCCGGGCTGGCAACTCGACACTGTAAAACTCCACTGCCAATCATGAGTGGACAGGTGATCCACTGTGGTGACCCCTAACCGGGAAAAGCCGAAAGAAGAAGAAGATAATCCTTCAGTTTTAGCCTGTCTAGGTTGAGCAGAGGGTAGGGATATGAAGGGAAAGCTGCTTCCATTCCACATGGGCTCAGAAGTTGCAAAATGAACAGGAGGTTTTTTTTTTGTTTGTTTTGCCCCTTGTATCTGGTGGTTCACCATAAAAGCTGGGGTTTGCTGACTGATGCAGGTTATGGTGGGTGATGATCATTGATCGGTATTGGATGTTAAGACTCCATATCCTTTGACTTTCCAAAGTTTTGTTATTAGTTGGTGTGTAATGCATATGTAACAACAATTAAAGCATGTTTATTCAGTACTTAAAAGCTATTAAGAACATAAAACTCCATGGTAGTTTTTTTCCTTACTACTTCTAATACTTTTCCAAGGTATTGTCTGGAACCGCTGTATTGCTTTACAGGCTGGTGGATCCACCCAGCTCTGAGGTTTGAAGCTATGGAGTCATTTGCTTCCCAATAGCACAGAGATGTGTTGTGTTTTAGAAGAGTATTTCATTTGGGGCTTTGAGACCAATTTAAGTGGTAGATTGCACTTATAGCAACAAATTCAAACATAGTAAGATACAATAGGTCTAAAAGAATATGAAAGCATATGAGGTTTTTCTAGTCCTAACATCATACATTAAAATATTCTTTGCAGTGAAGGATAGCAGTCAAAGTTGTAAATAAAAAAACGCTTTTCAGAAAACAATCCATAATTGTAGGAATGTGAAAATGATTCCAGCATATTTATGTTAGCAGTCAGAAGATAAAAGTACAAATAATATATATAATGTTCACTATATTGACCACTGCTGCAATAGACTTAGCTACATGGGCTATATACTGCCAAGGCACAGACTGGGAGAGAGAGAGCAAGGAAGTCGGACTGTTGAGCCCATCCTTGGCAAAGCTGCTATTACAATTAATAACACCATTGGTCCCATTTTACCTGTCAAAAAGAAACAGAAAACTAAATATGTACCTATCCCTCCTCAGATTTTTCAAGTGTAGTTTACTGGGTTTGGTTTGAGGTTTAATTTAGGCTATTGATCCTCCTTGTAAACTAGCTCCTGGTAAAAGAAGAAAGGATATCTTCTATCCTGAAGAGATTCAAGTTTCTGAATCTGGACAGGAGGATGAAGAGGCAGATGCAGGGTTTTCTCCTCAGTTTTCTGATTCAGACTCTGAGGAGAGCTCAATTTGAGATTTTCCCTGCGGGGGTTTCTCTTTCTCTGAGACTGCTCCCAGAATATGACATTATTTTCAGTGGGAGAACACTAAGCTTTCTTAGTCCCCCAGGAAATACTATGAGCTGTTACAGAATAAATTTCCAAACCTTTTACCCATTCCTCCAGTTCTATCAGCTTTGGAGGATGTGTGTGTGTCACTGCCTGCAATTTTCCTGATAATCAGCCTGCTGCCTCTAAAAAGGCAGCTAGAAAGTACAAAGTTCCCTGACATTTTATGTATTTTACAGTCATCCCAAACCTGACCCAACAGCTATAGATTTTGTTAATCCTACTGCTGCTAAATAATTGGTTAATTCCAGTCCTACCCTTTCTGGCAAGGATGGGGAGATTACTGATAAGTATGAGAAAAAGTGTATGCTTCTGCAACTTTGATGTCTAGAATTTTGAGTTGTCAGGCTCATATGTTAAAATTTATTATAACTGTGAAAGTATAAGGAATGTTTTTTCTGCAGTTTCTTCTTGTGAGGTAAAATCTACTTTAAATAATTTTAGTCTCATCCATTTTACAGGTTTGTGTATGACTTAGTTGATGCTTCTTTCAGGGCTATGGCCTGGCTACTTTCTTAGAACCCCACAGATGATGCATAAGTGAGATTTTAAAATTTTCTTATAGGTTCATAGGTAGGTACTAGGCTATCGGCCCAAGGGCCTACGTAAGCCTAGCCAACAAGGTTCCCTGGCTTACTCTACCCAAGAAAGTTATTTTCCTGTGCCACTGTCGAGCAGTGACACAGAAGTGATCCCCGGGGTGTATTTCCTATTTCCCATCCACTCATCAAGATTTTTCTTGAAGAGTGCTAATGAAGAACTTTGCTTGACATAGATGGGTAGCCTGTTCCAAAGTATGGAAAGTCTCTGGGACAGGAATCTGTTCCTCCAAGTTTTGGATAGTGATTCAGTTTTTGGTTCTTCTTCTGCAATGGTTAGCAAAAAGTGTGAGGAAATGGGTAACTTGATGCAGGAATCACGAAAAATTTTCATCCCCCTTCTTCCAAACTTTCTAAGGTATTCTCTAAACCTTCAACCAATTTCAGCAAAAAAAAAAAAAAAAAAGAAAGAAAGAAAAAAGACTCAACAAAGTACAGGCAAGCAGACATTTTAGTAGAAATGACATGGGGGTTCCAAAAAGAATTCAGACCTCCCCTAAACCAAGGGCAATCCAACCAGTCAGGATAACAGTTTAAGGGACCTTGTCCCTCTGTCGCAACCTGGCTGTCCCTTTTCCCTCCAGAAAGTCTGAATCTTAACATTTCTCTTTGGCAACAGATAGTTTCACACAAATCGGTTCTGAAGATCATTCATCAAGGTTACAGATGGCAGTGGGAAGAAATAACTCAGCCATCAGACCAGACTCCTCCCCCATCCTTCAACACATGCTGTCTTGGGGAGTGATAGAATCAGTTCCTCATTCATAAGTTGGAAAAGGTTTTTCTTCAGAGATGTTTTAAGTGGCAAAGAAAGAAAATACTTGGAGACCATTTCTGGAACTTTGTTTTCTAAATCTGTTGTGATATTGCCCAAGTTCAAAATGTTGTCAATTCAAATGTTACCTCTTGTTCCTCATTTAAGTTTCCGGGTAGCACCATGTTTGTAACATGCTTTTCATCACATCCCTATTCATCTAGACTTCAGACATATATTACGGTTTTGTGTGTCTGGATTGCATTAGCAGCTACTATTAGTAGAGGCCTTACATTTAGTCTACTCACTGCACAAACAGTGTTAACAAAGTGCCTAGCTCCGGTTATAGCTCATTGCAGGCTACAGGGTATCCACATTTTTCCATATTTGAATGACTTGCTTATCTTTGCAGTCTTTTTCAAAGTATCAAGAATTTTTCACTTGCGCAAGAGATCTCTTATACAAGCTGGGATTCCAAGATAACATTCATAAGTCTTTTTTGACTCCTTCACATAGTGTTGTATTCCTGGGATGTCTACTAAACACCTCAGTACACAGAGCTTTTCTTCCACGGGAAAAATTTATCTATATTTGAATCTTTTGCTAAGGTTCTCCACTCAGACTTTAGACACTGTGAGGGAATTTTGGGTCAAATGGCTTCTACAATTCTCATGACACTCCTGAATAGACTCCACATGAAAGATACAATGGTATCTGAAGTCTCTTTGGTCCCAGCACCAAAAATCTTTGTCTTTTTAAATCCCAGTGCTAGAGTTTTTCAGAAGAAGAATCACTTGGTGGCATACCTCTTAACCTCTTGGTGCAAGACGTCTGGACAAAGCCTGACATAATGGGGAGCAAAGACCCAAAAATAGGGACACATTTTAAATACTGCATATATTAACATATAAAGTTGCAGAACAAACAGGATTTATATTAGTATGCATTTTTCTGAAGGATAATGAAGTCTGAAACTCAAACACATGCCATTATTTGGTGATGTTAATTCTTAGATCATCCCAGTGTTTTTTTTTTGAGGAACAGACCAAAAATTTGAGACAAAACTCTGTACAGTTGAGGGGTATGCTTGGTGGAGACAGTAAATTTTCCTGAATCCAGGTCACCCCTTCTCCATCCCTACTCCAAAGCAGTCAGTCGCTATAGATGCCTTGGTCTTTGCTTGAGAAGCAGTTTTAGGAGGGATACAAGTTCAAGGTGTGTGGGACACCAAGGATAGGCACAAGCTCATAAATATTAAAAAAAAAAAAAGATGCTTGCCTTGATCAAGGCACTCAACTCTCTGAATCATCTTCCATCCCCCAGACCTCTTCAAGTTGTTACAGAGAATAAAAATATTGTGTGGTACATCAAGCGGGGAGGGGCAGATTGTATCCCCTTTGCAGACTAGTCATGTTAGGTTGGGATATAATTTCACAGCACAATCTCGTTCTACAGACATCTTATATTCTGTTAGAGTAAAACTGTGTGGCAGTCAAGCTGCATAGGCAAGAGCAGACCCTCATGAATGGAAACTAGATCAGGGGACCTTTCAAGATTTGATCCATCTGGGGGGAGTTCCTCAAGCAGAGCTATTTGCCTCCTCTCTGAAAAATCTGTTGGCAAGATTCTGCTCTGAGATTCCATGCAAGAAGGCCCGGAAGACAGATGCCTTTTCCTTTACTTGGACATGAATGTTCTTGTATGCTTTTCCACCATTTCCACTGATATCTAAGGTAATTGTGAAGATTTAGAAGGAATCCCCCAAGATCATTGCGGTGATTCCCTTCTTGCCTTGGCAGCAGTGGTCCTCCCTTCTTTTAGAAATGACCACAAGCAATTTCCACAAGTTTCCTCACAGACTAGATCTACTCACACAAGATCAAGGGTGTTTGATAAACCCTGACCCCAGTCAACTTCAACTGATTGAATGGATGATAGGGTTTTAATTCCCATTAGGCACTTGTTTATTGTGGATGTGCAGCAGGTACTAATGGAGGCAAGAAAGCCTGATAATAAAAAAACATATATTAGCAAATGGAGAAAGTTTTCTAGTTGGTGGCAACAACATAACCAGCACCCTTTCATGGCTAGTGTTGCTTTGGTTTTACAGTATTTGTATGAGTTACTATCCTGTGTCCTTTCTTAGTCTCCATAAAATTGAATTTATCAGCCCTTTCAACATGTCTGCTCATAGCTCCACCTCTTTCAATGCATTATTATGTCAATATATTTTTTGAAAGGGGTTTTGCATAAGAGGCCTCCAAGAAAACCTGTCCCCCATCCTTGGGATTTTAATTTTGTGTTAGAGAAGGTAACACTTGATCTATTTAAACCAGCTAATCTGGCTAACATGTGGTTCTTAACATGGAAAACTTTTTGTACTGATTACTCCGACCTCTGCAAGATGAGTATCTGAGTTGCAAATTTTTTGGTGAGTCAACCCCATCTCATTTTTCCTCAGAGACAGGGTTTGAGAACTAATACTTTTATGCCTAAAGTGGTATCTGAGTTTATTTTAAGCCAAACTATCCAACTACCCATTTTCTTTCCTGAAATTAAAATGAGAGAGAACAGATACTACATACTTTGTTGTCCGCAGACAACCAAGGTACTATCTGCACAGAATTAAATATTGCAGACCTATGGATTACTCAGTTTCTTCTGAAGATAAGGAGACACAACCTGTGTCAAAACAGAATATTTCCAAATGGTTGTCTCATGCTATTACCTTTTGTTATACTTACTGCAGCAAAAATATTGCAAGTAGGGTCAAACCCCACTCTACCAGGGCCTTGGCTTCATCCATGGCTTTTTGGAAAGGGTTGAATTCTAGAAGTATTCTAGAGGCAGCAACTTAGTCATAGGTTCATAGGTATGTACTAGGCTATCTGCCCAAAGGCATTTATAAGCCTAGCCGGAATGTGTTGGCTTTCGCCGCCACCATAGATTAGTTCCCTGTGCCTCTGTCCAGCAGAGCCACTGAAGTGATCCCTGGGGTAAACTTTCCGTTTCCCATCCACTCGTCAAGGTTTCTCTTGAAGAGTATTAGTGAGGAGCTCTGCCTAATGTAGATTGTAATCTTGTTCCAGAGGATGGGAAGTCTCTGGGACAGGAATCTGTCCCTCCAGCACGTCCTATTTATTGTTGTGGTGAGGTCTAGATCCCTAGAGCATGTGGCTCAAGGGGATATGGTTTTCTTTAGGTGGAGCGTGTCCATCAGTTCTGGGTTGGACATGGCCTTGTATGTCAGGCAGAGATCACCTCTGAGTAGGTGGTATGTAAAAGAGTATAGCTTGAGTTTCTTCATTCGAGCTGCATAGAGCATCTGTTTGAGGCCAGTGATCCTCTTGGTGAGGTACTTCTGTGGTCTTTCCAGCTGTTGCAGGTGTTTTGTAAG
The DNA here is from genome assembly GCF_019279795.1 of Protopterus annectens. Lineage (NCBI taxonomy): Eukaryota > Metazoa > Chordata > Ceratodontiformes > Protopteridae > Protopterus > Protopterus annectens. Next base: position 486,735,749 of record NC_056743.1, on the reverse strand, counting down.
GTACATCAAAATGGGGCATTGTACTCTATGATGGGTCTGATGAGTGATGCATAGAGGGGCACAATTACCTCTTTTGATCTGGATGCAAACCCTTTTGTGATTAGGTGGGCCACATGGAAGGATTTTCTAACCACTTTGGCAATGTGATTATTAAAGGAGAGATTACTATCTACTTGGGTCCCCAGATCCCTTATTACGTCTTCCGTATTTAGGGGGCAACCACCTATGTGGTAGTTTGTGGGTACTTTGTTTTTTCCAAAAGGGATGACTATGCACTTTTTGGCATTTAGTTATAGCCCCTGGTTTGCAGTCGTCTGTGAACTTGGTCAGCCATAGTCCTCCTGTGTTTGCCTGTACCTCTGAGAAGTATATGCCGAACAGGAGGAGTCCTAGGACTGAGCCCTGGGGAACACCACTTGTAATGGGTTTAGAGTCAGACCTAGCTCCCGCAACTCTTACTATGTGGGTTCTGTCCATGAGCCAATTGGCAACCCATCTCATGATGTAGGGGTTTATGTTCAGGCTGGTGAGTTTGTCTATAATACCAGAATGGGGTATGGTGTTGAAGGCCTTTGCGAGGTCTAGGTAGGCTGTGTGGACCACCTTTCCCTCATCTATAGCCTTGGTAACTGTCTCAAAGAAGTCCACCAGGTTTACGAGGCATGATCTACCCTTAACAAAGCCGAACTAGGTAGGGTCCAGTGTTTGGAGGTTCCTAATGTCTCTTTTAATGAGATCCATGATGATGCGCTCCATAGCCTTGCAGACCAAGCTAGTCAGGCTTATAGGGTGATATTTCCCAGGGTCTGTTGTGGCTCCACCTTTGTGGAACTGAATAACCATTGCTGTGTGCAACTCTGTGGGCACATAGCCTGTGGAGAGGCCGAGTTTGAACAGTGTGTTTAGGTGAGGGGTTAGTTCATCTTTGAGCTCATGTAGGACACAGCCTGGGACACTGTCCAGTCACATTGATGCTGTGCTTTTGGCTTTGGAGAAGGTTGTTTTAACCTGAGTGTCTGTGATTTCAGGGTCACTACATTATTCTGGTATGGTTATGGGCCCTTTTGGGGGTGAGAGGGGGGTGAAGTTTGCACTGAACCTGTCTGCCAGGATGTTGGTGATATCTGTCGGTTCAGTGTATTTTGTGCCATTCTGCACTAACTCCGAGCAGATCTGAGAATTGCCACTTAGATTCTTGCCATAGCTAAAGAATGTCTTGTGGTTATCTTTAGAGTCCTTGGCAATTTTTTTTTTTTGAAGCTGGCCTTGGATGATTTTATGAGGGATCGTAGTTTCTTGCTGATACTGATCAGGGATTTCTTCCCTTCTTGGGATTTTACTCTTTTCTGTACTAATTTCCTCCTCCTGTTGTACAGCTTGTTTATGGAAGGGGTCCACCAGACTGGTTTCCTTTTCTTGGAGGAGTGAGTTTTGGTTTTGCTTGGGATAAGCACGATCCATGCATTCTTGTAGGTGCCCATACATACATTTGCAGGGCATTACAAGCTTGATTCCTTTTCTTGGTCTAAATCAGGTTTTGCTAGGACCATTCTCCAGGGCTACTGGACCCTTCCCTTTTCACCTTCCAAATTTAGTTAGCTACTGTAATCGACCCATATAGCTAAGGTTACTGCAGCAGTGATCAATATGACATACATAGTACATTTGTGCAAGTAAACTTAAGACGTTTGAATGATCAGTGCTGCACTTTGCTGCAGTAGCCTATCCATCCCTCCATTCTCCTTGTTTTTGGTGTGCTGTTTATGACAGAGTATGGACACTTGCCTAATGGACAATCAGCCAACAGTTGCACTAGATGGAGAAAATAGTTGTTGTTGCATGAGCACAAATGCAATGGCTGCAGAACAGGAAATGTTGCATCTGTAATCACCAGGCAAACCTGCAAGTAACTACGCACATGGGCATAATATGGATGACAGTGAGGTGCTTCAGTGTCATTAACAAGGCTGTAGAGAGTACTTTAGAAGTAAAAAAATAAAAACATAATCACAAACAATGGATTCTCAAGAGTCTGACTTTATTAAACAATGAAATAAAATAAAATTAAAAATGACTAAGCGCTTCCGCCATAACTCTTATTGGTTTCATCAGAGTCGTAAGGTACATGGTCAGTAAAGTCCCTTAAATAGCCTAATAATTATACATCAACCAATTGGGTCACATATCCTTAAATCAAAAAACTTAAAGAACACTTACCCCAGTAATAAACAAAAACACAAAGCATAAAAAATGTAACCAAACTGAATATCCTTTTCGTGATATAACAATGCTGCTGTAGCCTTCAAGGAGATTAACAACATGACAATAAAATGAATAGTGGTAAAAATAAAAAACAAAAAAGCATTAAACCACTATAGCCCTCTGTTTAAGAACAGGGGCCATTGATGCAAAATCATTCAACCCAGGTTTATGGGTATTATTTAGTCTCAGTTGTCATTTAGTCTCACTGACTTCTAGTTCTAACTTAACATTACCTCCTCTCTCGTTAATATAAACCTTATCAATAATAAAAAATATAAATCTTTTAACACCTCTAAGGTGTTCGGCAATATGGTCACATAATTTCCATGTAGTTTTTCCTACATAAAATCCTGGGCATGCTATAAAAGTTGCTAAATATACCACCATACTGGTGTTCCAGTTACAATGGCCCAGTCAACCCATCCTACATTCATAGCCGCTAACTGAAACACAGAGGCCATCATTTATATTTTTAGAAAACCTACAGAAGCCACATTTATACATCAGAGATTTATGTGCTTTGTTGGTCTTTAATTGTCCCTCCAAAATGTTCTTTATATTTCTGCCCCTACTGTACACTACCCACATCTTTAATCTCAGAGTAGCTTTCATCTCATTATCAAAATTCAACTCACATAACCTATTGAGGCTAACTTCCAAACAAGGCATTTCTTGGTTGTATTGTAGAACTAATACATGGTTGTTCACTGAAGGCATGGTGTCAATATTAGTGGTACTGGGCGCTTTCAGGATAGGGTAAAATAAAGTCCCCCTCTTTTTTAATATTTCCTTCTTAACATTGAGAAGTAACTTCAATGGGTACCCTCTGTTTCTAAACATGCCAATCAAAATGTATATTTCTTTCTGATAAAGCTTGTCATCACTAATGAAACTTGATAACCTAACCATCTGTCCCTTAATGCTTTTTCTTTGATGTACCGGATGACGATTGTCGCAATGAAGCAGCAGGTTAGAATATGCTTCCTTCCTGTAAATAGTGCTTATCAACATCCTGCTCTTACCATCCTTAATTAAATGGATGTCTAAAAAGTCAGTTTCTCTGTTATGCCATTTATGTGTGAATTTTAGAAAGGTGGATGCGTCATTGAGGTAGCCAAGAAATTTTAGTTCTTCACTTTCTTCTCCTCGCCATAAGATAAGAATGTCATCCAAAAATCTGACATAAAGCAGAATATTGGCCATAAAGGCAGAGGACAAAATGTGGCATTTTTCCCATTCAAGGAGTACCAAGTTCGCAAACACTGGGACGCATTTGGCCCCCATGGCTACCCCTGCAACTTGGTGAAAAAAATTCACCTTCAGACATTCAAAATTGTTAATACCACCTCCATAAATTCTACTAACAAGTTAGTCTTATTATTTCCAATCCTACTGCATCCCAACAGACTTTCATGAAAGAGGTCCATCCCCTCCTTATGTGGTATCACTGAGAATAAGTTAGTCACATCTACAGTCAGGAAAGAATATTCACTTTTTTCACTTACTTGCCTTGTAGTTCTAAGCAGTGCCAAGAGTCTCAGAATGTGTGTGGCTTCACTCACAGCCATACTGGCCCATTTATCAATGTATGCAGCTATGGGTTTGGTCTTAGACCCCCTTAGCTGCTACAACGAGTCTAAAGGGAGAGTTGTATAGATTCTTATGAATCTTAGGGATACCAAATATGACTGAGGTGAATGGTGTCTCAACTGTTAAGAATTTTAATTCACTAGGGTCAATACTGTTTTGAAATAATGCATCTAGTAAAAAACTATCAATCTCTAGGCTCTATTCATCTCATTTTTTGAAACCCTACTGTAGGTTGAGGGGTCATTCAAAATGTCATACATTTTAGACACACAATCTATTTGTGTCATTATAACAATCCCCCTCCCTTGTCTGGCTTCATAAACCTATAGTTCTTATTGCTAGCTAATTCTTTCAGGACCCTTGTTTCTTCGTGTTTAAAGTTGTTGCATTTGCCTTTTTTCTCTTTAACAATCAATTTTTCTAAATTCCTGTTCACACATCTTTTCAAATACTTTTAGAAGTATTCTGGCAGCCCTACCTGGGGAAGGATGCACCATTCTGCAAGAACTTGTGGAAGTTGACCTGTCTGGGACAGGGCAGGAACATAGGTTCATACAGTCAAAACAGAATGACACAGGTCTAGGGGCAAGGAGTTCATGTGGAACAGATGTCAGTGGAGCAGAGTATCTGATATTCCCTACTTGGGGCCCCAAAAGCTCTTGCCAAATAGAGTGCAAAAGGAAACTAGACACAGTGGGAGCAAGCCCAAGTGAGGACCCCTTGCTGTGTACATCTTAAGAATGTGTGCATCTAACAGCACACATTCCACTCTCCATTAAAGAGAAGATCTGGAGACAAGTATGTGGAGGTCTTTGGTTTCATTGACTCCAAGAGCAAATAAAGAATACTAGACAGGGTAAAAAAATAAATAGATAGCAGTGCTTGGCAGGAGCAAGCTGCCAAAGGAAGGGCAGATAATTTGGATGACAGGACTGATGTGGCTGAGGGCCATTTCACTGGAAGAAGGAACTATGGCAATGGTTTCCAATGGTGGCATACTTTATGATGCTGAGGAACTCACCGGAGTTTATGGAGGTACATCTTGGCTCTGATATGACCAGAAATTCTGCAAGCTGAAAGCATTGGACAAAACTCTATGGTGGGAGACAAACCATGTCAGCACATGATTTGCACCATGAACAATCCACAGCTTCTATGAACTTGGACAGCAAGAAAGGAATCAAGCTGCCAGGAGTTAGGATTTTGTTACAGGAAAATATCATTGGGCAGCATGTTGTTTCTTACACTAGTGAATATGTTGTAATGGAGTCCACCATAGCATATACTGTGGGTCTAGGCAGGAAAGCTTCAGCCATCCCAGGGACCATGTCTGGGTGAGGCCCACTCTCTGGGGGATCCCAAGGCAGATGTTTTAGCTGAGGGGCAGGTGATTAAAGAGGGGCTGGTTACCCCAGCCTGTGGACAATAGGGGGTAATTCCCCATTAAGAATAGAAGTAATTCAACAAATGCTGGTGGACTGTCCTAAGAAGAAGTTGGCCAAGCATGTTATAGAGGGTTTCAGGATGGTTTTCTGATTAAAGCCCATATAAAGCCTTCAAGCAAACCGTGCAATAATTTTCATTGATAAAGGGGTGGGAATATTTGATCTGCAAAATAATAGGCAAGGAGATTGATTTGGGTTTGCTGTCTGTGCCATTTAAGACTGCAGTATTTCCCAAATACAAGGTCTCTCCACTTGGGCTTGTTCCCAAAACAAAACCCAGGAAGTTTTGACTGAGAGACCAGCTATTCTTCCTGAAAGGAGAACCAGTTAATCAGTCAGTTGATACAACAGATGGTGAGGTGCTGTATGCATTGTGCTCAGTGATATGATTGCTATACTGATGGCCTGAGGGTTCACATAGGTGATCAAACTGGACAATGAGTCAGCTGTTTGATTGGTATGACTGTTCCTAAAGGACTGGCACCCATTAAGTTTAAAGTTGGAGAAAAAGTTCTGTTTTGACAAGGCCATATTCATGGCTTATGTGATGCCATGTGCCACCTTTGAGAAGTTCAGCATGGCACTACACTAATCTGGCATTCATAGGAAGGGCAATGCACAACATTACCTGGATAACTTCCTAATTATGGGATCATACAAAAAAGGCATGGGGGAGGAGGAATGGGGAGATTTAAGGATATATGCACTACTCTGGTGGCTCCGCTGTCTCAGGAGAAGGAAAATGGACCTAATAAGGTCATAACCAGTTTAGAATTGGAGATTAATATGGGAGGCTGCACAGAGGTCATGGAGTTCATGGCACTGAGGCAGCAACTTTGCCAGTATATATATATATATATATATATGTGTGTGTGCGTGAAGAGTGTGTGTGTGTATATATATATATATATATATATATATATATGCTAAATAAAATAAAACAATATATAAAAAGATGAGTGAAGATGAAGCTGGCTGTGATGTATGACTGTGTAATTTATCATTCTTGTTGCTCTCTTGTCTGAGGTAATATATTTTCATGACTGTGAGTTCCCATGTGCATTGGATGGCAAAGAGGGTGGTGGTATGTCCCAGCTGTGCTCATTTGGTATTGAAAGCAAACAATGGAAGATCCAATTGCATAGACAGAGGAGGGTATGCTGGGACAAGTTGCTACTTTGATGTGGATATCCCACCACTGCCAATCAATATGTGATGTGGATATCTCACCACTGCCAACCAATATGTGATGACCCTCCACCTCTGGGCCAGTAATCAAAGAGCCTCACTCCTCACCACTGGCACCTGTGGGCATACCTCTCAACCTGGATACATCAAAAATCTGGACAAGGCCCATGAAAAATAGGTACAAATCTGTATGCTGATTAACATAACATTTGCATACATAATTATGTAACCCCACCCACTCCAATGGAATTGTGGGATGTCAGCTTTCAAATGCAAACTGAAGAACAGAACCAAAATATGGCACCAGAGTCCCCCTGCAGCCATTCCAATGTCTCATTACCTGGCTATTTCACCCCATTTACCATAAACATAATGCGCATACTGCTTTACTTCTACAGTGATTATTTGGATTTTATATTTATATTTTATAGCACAATGGCCAAGCACTAATAGACATCTGCTAAACAAAACAATACTGTCTCACAATGAAAATAGACTTCTCTGCCTTTGAATCTCACATTCTTTGAAACAGCATTGAAACCCACACCACATCCAAAGAAAATGCATCTGGCCAGTGATGGATAAAGATTACCTTGGGCTGTTTTTAAATAATTGGCCCCTTACACAGAAAACAAGAAACATACATGTGTTGTTTGATACACCTTCCTGACTTTATTAAATGATATTCCTTGTACATTACACTTGTTAAACAGAGCACATTTTAAATGTATTGTTTGAACATTTTTCCAGTAGGTAATGAAACAAAATGTAAGAACCAGTAATGGCAAAACTGCCCAGTTCAGAACATTTCCATCATAAAAGTCTACTTCCACACCCACACAATATATATCTACTTCTGTATATAAAACAGAATGACAGTAGTGTAAGCCATAGGCATCTTACAGAGCTTCTTGCACTTATTTTCAATTTCAGTTTTTTTTTTGGGGGTGGGGACAAATATTTTGGAAAGTTGCTAGAATAAAATGTTATCACGATGCATTTCACAGCCAAGTCTTAAACCCAGGACCCTGTGCACTACAGTCAGAAAAATATACCGCTATGCCAAATCAGCAGTTTCCCAAAAGATAGAAAGACTGAAACTTAAATGATTATGATTTAGTGAATTCAGTTCTCACTTCTCACTATAGCTATCAACTTCTTAGCATAAAAAACCTGGACAAAGCCAATAATGGGGGAATGCAGCCCCAAAATATGGGCAAATGTATCTTATAAACTTAGAGAATTGCTAAAATAAAAGGTTTTGTGTTACCATTTATTTTCTGAAGAATATGAAGTCTGAAATTCAAATGCTTGTCATTATTTAGTGACTTTAATCCTTCAGTGATTTGCAACAAAAATCCTAAAAACCACAGACTTTGAGGAACAGATCAAAAATATGAGGCATAAATTCCAAAGTGGTGGTGGCTAGGGACTTTAGGCTCTTTTTATCCTGTACCCATGGTATAGGGTTTGAGCCTGAGTACCTCAGGTTCACCTAAGTATACTTTTTTAATGCCATTTTTGAGAATTTCTTTGTCTTTGAATAGATCAAGGTTAGCATTTGCAACAACACAACTACTACTAATAATAATAATTTTACATCCCCTGCACAACACAATTTCTGTTACATTCACACTACAACAAAGTCCACCACAGCAGTCCTTAGTAAGATTATGATCAATATTGACCAAAACAAATAAGGGACATATCCACTTTGTTTCAACCTCACAAAAATTTTTGATTGGCAATATAACTCAGGAAGGTATAAAGTTATAAGCAAAGTATAAGCCTAAGTAGAAATAGGGCTTCAGTTCAACAATTTTCACATTTATATTGTTTGATTATAATTAAGTCAGTTCATTGAATAAAAATTCGTAGAATATTCTTGGAGACAAGAAATGATAACTAACTGGACATTCAGTTAATTAGGCTACCTAAATAAATACATCGACCATCTGCCTGCTTACTTTCTCTCTTCATTGGCAGTCACACACACACAACCACTAAAATACACTTGAATGGAGCAGGATAAACCATCCCTAAAATGTAGTCTTGCAGAATACAATACATAGCAAATGGAGCAGCCCGAAGCCCAGCAAACAGCAGCAGCTTTGTTCAAATGGAGCATCCCAGCAAAGACTCGCACTCAAACACACACTTGCCCAGCCCAAATAAAAAATACGAACGGAGCAGGGCAAACTTAAGTACACACCCTAAAATGCAGTTTACAATACATAACCCAGCAAACGGAGCAGTCCAAGTAAATACTTCAAATTACAGCAGACAAAAATGTCGATCAGAATAAAATACATCACACAGGACACAGCAGCTTTGTTTAAATGGAGAAGCCCCGCAAACAGCAGCTTTGTTCAAATGAACAGCTGCAACTCAGCAAAGACTCAAATGGATGTACTCTTCCTAATTTGTTCAAAATGGAGCATACTTACTAGTTCCTAGTTTGCAGCAGAAATTGAATTCACAGCAGTAGCCCAGCAAGGAGCAGAAAGATAACCGGCATACCTCTCAACCATAACAATTAACCGCACTTCAAACGAAGCATGCAGCAGGAATAAATTAAATATAGCAGCCCAAACACACACACACACACACACACACACACCGTTCCAATACATAGTTCCTAGCTTTCAGCAGAATACACAGCAGCTGCCCAGCCTAGCATGGAGCAGAAAGATAACCGGCATACCTCTCAACCATACCAATTTACCGGACTTCAAACGGAGCAGGCATTAATTAAATAAATACAGCAGCCAACCAAATGCACACAGCAGGCAGCCCAGCAAAGACTTGAAGCAGGATAAAGTAAATAAATACATAGTAGCAGACAGCCCAGCAAAGACACATACAGACTTTACAATAGTTTGCTCAATTCCTCGAATACAGTGAGCGACCCAGAACGGACAACTTGCAGCAGGAAAATATCACACACAAAACGGACACCTTGCAACAAAATAAATACACAGTTCATTCACCTTGTATTAGGATAAATGAAATACACACAGTTTCAACAAAATATCACTCACAATCAGGCAGCAATAACAGTTCTAAGTTTGTTCAGACTTTACAAAGTTCACGGACTTAAACGGCTCAACTTCGCTCTGAATAGAGCGAGGAGCACAGCAAACAAAAGAGCTAATGGAGGAATTTGAATGGAATTTTACACATTTCTTTTCTTACCTCCTGAAGTCCAACTATGCATATCCCCCACCAAAACAGTTCAAACTAAATTTCTTAGAACAGACAGTAGTTGATGTCATCTCACACGTCCTGTAGGCTGGTTATGCTGCTGATGTCATCCATAAATTTAAAGTTACAATACAAAATAAATAAAACAAAAAAAAATCGGAATTAAAGGGGCCACTCAGGAATTCGTGGCACCCCAAATTTTGGCCCTCAAAACTGGTAAATACCGAGGAATTCGGTATGGCTGAGAGGTTTGCCTGTGGGGGATGTTCACTGAGAGGATAACAGATACACACACAGTATTTCCAGATGCATCTCACTGCATCAAGTGCAATTTCCCATAAAAGCACACAGAAACTACAGTCAGTCGACAGTTGGTTTCTCCCTCTTTCTTCAGATCCCCAATAAGACTCCCCACTGGCACAGCTATAGAGTTGAGATCTTAGCTGTGTCTCCAAGCCAAGATCTTCAGCACTCTCCATGTCCAAACAGTGCTTTGTGTGCCTGTCGAAGTAGCTGACACACACTTTGAGATTTGATTTACACATGCACACACACCTAGGAAAGGTTGGCACAGTTTACTTAGCTATGCTCCTTTATGCCCAGACTATAAGGTAGTTATGACGGCCACTAGACCTGCCTTCCATCTACCTTGCGGCTCTTCCAAGGGTACCCAGTACACTGAGTGAAGTTAATATTAATACAAATGGTAGTTTGCCCAAGAGCAAGCTATTAGGAGTGGCCCACACAGTGTTGCCAAATAAATATGTAAGTACTCTCAAAACTTTTATCTCTACAAAGATCAGCCACAATGAAAGGTTTAAATATATTTAATAATAAATAATAAAAGAACAAAACAATACTAAATATATATTCACAGTGAGATCAGAATTAAAATCACAGGAAATATTTAAAATAATATTGAAGGACAGGCTTAGACAAATTAAGAAAAACAATATCTAAACTAAGCTTCACTATATTCCTGACTGTATCTGAGAGTTACTTTTCCCTAATAACTTACTTAATAGAGCAAGACAGATGATGTGGTGAATGGTTCTTCTTCTTGTCGGGCCCAAGACAGAATACTCTGTCTCACCAAGCAAATTCTCACAATATCATCTAAAATATGACTTCTGAAACAGTTTGCAGAATGATATCACTTCTGGTCATCTGACTTCTAGTTCCAATGCAAACCCCCCATTGCTGGAAGCTGGCAGGATTTAGCACCTACCTGTAAAATATACACACAAGGGCTTTTGCTCAGATTTTTGGCAGGTGCTGGAAGTCATAAAACAATTGCATACCTCCACGCTTCCAGAGTAGTAATTAGTTCATCCCAAAGACAATACAGAAAGCTTCTTAGTATAGACTTTGTGTCTATGGCTGCATTGAAACCATGTGAGATAGCATCTTTATGGACTAGCCTATAAAGTGATTTAATTTCAGATATGTTTCTAAAGTTTGCTGGACTGAGGTTAACTCTCCTGTTTCCTCTGTTAAAACATATACATTTAAACAGTTACATTAGTGCATGTACATTTCTGTTCTCTCCAGTAATCCACACTGTGCATACATTTCAGATACAAGCACTTTACAAATACCTTTTCAACACAGATGTCTGTATAAATCAGTTTGATATACACACGACCTACAGTTCTGATATATTTGTAACACCAGCATCTCGTATGACATACACTTCTAATACATTTGTAACACAAGCATCTTGTATAAATCAGTTTGATATTTACAAATGATATATAATTATTTACAAAATTCCAGCTAGCTGTGCTGTCAGTACCTCCTTTCATCACAGCTACCAACAGTGTTTCAACTACAGCAAGAATTTTGCCACTGAGGATAGTAATGATTCATCTAGGAGGGAATGATCTGGACATAGTTAATAAGAACAAGTTGATTACAATGTCAGTGAGGGACTTGTTCAAGGTGAAAGGCATTTGTGCCAGTTCATAGATCTGGTTGGAGATGCTAGATTGACTGATCTGATGGAAAATGTTCAGTGTCATTGAAAGGATCCAAAAATGCTTTAACAGTAAAATTGCTAAGATAGCCCAAAAACTTAATTGGTTAGTAATGAGACACAAGGACATGGAGGACAAAGACTCAGTGTGGTTCAAGCTGAACAGGATTTATTTGTTGGATACAGGCCTGTATTTGTTCAATTTGTAGGTTGTAATGTTGTCTCTAAGACCCTTTCACCCAGGCCAGAGTGGATTTGCTTTGATAAGGAATGTAAAAATGGGCAACAGACAGCTGTGATAGGCAAGTCAACTGTTGAGCTGGGATGGGGAAGGTGCCTGTCTTTCACCCATTGTGTTTCCTCTGCTTTCCATAGGAGACTGGAGGATGTACCCCACATGGGGTAGCATTTACACCACTGGAGCTGGGAGGAGGGAGAGTGAAATTAAATATATTAAATTGAGCAAGCCCCTACTAGGGTACTTCTAGCAAGGTTTGTTAGGCCAAGGTGATCAGACACCACAACACCTGGTTACAGGTCACTGAGAGCCTGTGGCCCCTTGTGTTCCAGTCAGGGCAAAATATAGTTTTTCTATTGGAAAATATTTTCTCTGTCACTGGGATATCACTGGATATGGGGTAGGAGGGGAAGATGGTGGATGATTGGAAGAGGCAGTGCCAGGTGCAAAGACTGTCAGCTTATGTGAGGCAGTTACTCTTAGGCAGGATAGAGACAGCAAGCAAATTCCTGCCTTCCCATTTCTAGCAAGGTGGTGGGGAACTGGGTGTAGCACCCCTTTTCTCTCTGTGATTTCTCCTCTCCGCCATGCATGGGAGGGGATTGCATCCACCTTCCATCAGTTGTTTTGCCACTCGATTCCATAAGGGGCAGGCAAGGTCTTATCACCCTAGAGGAGGGAATGTCAGTGTATGGTGCAAACTCCCCATTTTCAAAATACAAGGGGATTTGCCCCCTACAAAACACTTTTATTGCTTTTCTTTTTCTTTATCAATTGTTATGGGTATTTACTTTTATTGGATTGTGTTTGATATTTTGGTTTCCTTAAAGAGAAAATGCATATGTCTTTCGCCATCAGAGATTTTTGTTTCAAGACAGAAAATGTCAGTCTAGTAGTGGTTGTCATAGAGTGCTCCAATTACCAAATAAAAACATTTCAGTTTCTACTAACAAAGAATAAATGCTTATTCTGTATTTTGACATTACATTACCTTAATATCATAATAAAAGGTATAAGAAATAGCCAGTATTTCTTACTCCTTTGCATATGTTGGAACAGAATGAAAATTAGGGAAATATTGCTTATTACTTATTTTAGCTGCTCTGTTTTTAATCAAAGTAATTCATCTTCAGAGCACACACACATGCTTTGTTTACTGTACAAAGTGCTGTTATCTTGTTTTACCACTTTTTTTTATTTACTGGATATCTAAAGAAGAATAATAAACAGCAATGTAGGCAGTAGATTAACCAATCAGAATCCAGGAAATTAAAATCCATTTTCAAACATTGCCTTCTTTCACAGGAAAAGTGCTCATTTCTGTTTGTTTTTAGTTAAGTGTTGCGTGGTATGCTTACTCAAAGGTTCCCTCAGTTCATGGTATCTTTCTTTTAGGAAACAGAATCGATCCATCATGTTTTCACCCCCTTCCCTTCATTTCCTGTCACAGTAAATATGAGAAGACTGATCATCTCTGACATGCAATGATGGCTTCTGAGCAGTTTTTCATCATGAAGAAATGCCCTGGTCTTTAGCCTCTAGTTATGTTTTTTCTCTTGATAGACTTCATCTTTTTAAAGTTGAAATATCACTCCTTTAAAGGATGGTAATATCATACAGTGGCAGACTTGTCTGTTCTGAGTTTCATTAAATACTCAGAGCTGACAGTACAGCCAGTACATTTTGCAAAGAAACTCAATCTGTAACTACAGAAGTTTAACATATTATAGTTTGTAATTTCAGGATCAAGCAATAACGATCCATCCACTCCCAAGATCACTCACTGGATGACCGTGTTACTGGTAAAGTTACCATATATTTATTCATATCGTAGAAGAAAGTTTGTTTGTGCAAGTCAGGTAATAAAAATTAATTTTCAGGAAGGAGTCGATGAATGGCAACTCAGACAGCTGTAACTCATTTCAGACATTTAAAGATAGCCTTTAAGTGCTTACTTAAAAATCATATGGCTTACATTAAATGAACAGAGCAGCCCTTTTGTCATTTCTGCTATCTTTAGCATGCCATTACATTATTTATAAGGTAATTGCAGCACAGAAAAAAGTACATACAATCACTGTTTGGAAAGATAAAAAAATCTGCATCAGATGAAATATTTTGGACTATATAACTCTCAACATTATAAGTTTTAAAATTAAAGTAAGAATGCATTCAATGCTTTAACTACTGAAATGCTTGTTGCAGTAAACCAAAATATTTATTTTATCTACCATGTAACTTTATTATTCCTTTATAGGAAGATGCCATTCCATACTTTTTTTAAATAATTGTATTATCTTTAGGCAAAAAAGGTAAAATTCATTTATTTCAAGTACATTTGCCTTTCAAAATATTCTAATTTATCTACATTCATTTTTCAAACTGCGGTACAGTCTAATGAATTTTAAGTTAGTTATTTTATGTTAGATCATTGACTTATCATTGAATAGATTTAGAACATCAGGAAAATTTCAGACAGGATATCGTGCCTCATGAACAAGCTCTTTCCTCTGTTTGTATTTGTAGAGGTTGGGTTGTTTTTGGGATTAACCAATGTCCAGACAGGATACAAAAGAATTTGGTTTAACACTGTAAACAAATATATTTGTTTGCTAATACTACTTCAACTAGTGTCTAATTTCATTTTTGAAAGAAAACTAATTAAGTTAGTGATTACAAAGCCTCTACAAAATGTAGCCAGGCATAACATTTTTTGTATTTTTTTTTACACCTTGAACATTCTGAGGTAAAATGGCTTAGTTGCATCACAAATCCATAAAGCCCTTGGTGGCAAGTGTGAAAACGCTAACAAAATAAAACAAAACAAATTCATACTAAACTAGAGTAAGTTACAATATGTATAAACCCCCCCCCCCCTCAAAACTATAACTAACAGAACAAAATAAATATACACTATAAATATGGTTTGTTGGGTTATCCTTGCTAGTTATTTATATAGCAATGAGATCACTATACTTTTTTTTTCAGTTAAAGTTTTTTCGTATGGTTGCTGTCTTTTGTGGCAGTGTACTCCTCCATGAGCCCTAACTTCATCTGCCTGGTTTGTGCTCATGCACATTTATAAGGCACCTGCTATTTTCACTCCCCAGATCTGGGTTTACAACTTTCAGGATCTGGAAAAGAAGGGCCTAGGAGACACCAACTCCTGGTCATAGAGCAAGGGTTTTGGCTTGTTTGCTGCATCCATAAATCTCCTCCTACTATAATGGTATCATCCTGGCTGGAAAGGCAATGAAATGTGGCCAGGGAAGTGCATCCACCTAGACCCTGGTTGGACATGACTCCATGCCAGCCTGACAATTTTTGTACAGCCTATCCTTTGCCAGGACTTTGCAAGACCCAGTCTACCATCTACACATTTCTTCCTCCCTTCCCAGAATAGGCATATGCTTCATCCCTTTGCCTGCATTGTCATGCATCCAAGCCATTAATTGATCTCAGGTCAATTGGGCCAAAAGGCAGGGCTTTTTTTCCTCTATTCCACCAGTGACCTTAGATTAAGTAGAATACTTGAAAGTACAAAAATCTCAGCCTTAGTACGTAGGCCAGTATTGGTATTTAAAGTCTTATTATTGCAATTGTCAAAGTTACAGCCCTTAGAATTTGAACAGCTACCAGTCACTGTTGCAATATTTGCACAAATCAGGGAGTTTAGGATTATACATGCTCAGGGTGTTGGGTTTAGAAGGGCGAGGTCAAGGGTTATATTAAAGGTTAGACTTAAATTTAGGGTTATGTATAGGAGATGTATTCGGTTCTGGGTTGATTGTAAATACTCCAAATACTCTCACTTTGAATTTTGTCCTCCCGTATAAAACATATCAAAGGACAGAATTATTGAAGTGAGGCACTCTTTTATTTTTATTTTTTTTGCAGAGAGCAATCTCCAAACACCAGTCCCACAGCCACTTAAATATGTCCGCTCCAAGACTGCACAATACTGGAGAAGAAGGAAAGTCTGTATCTCTGGTATTTAATGATCTCACTGAAATATACCATTTCATTCCCTTTTTCCAAATTGCATTTCATTCAATAAGTTTAGTTTGAACATAATGCATTCAAAAAGAATGCACTTCAACCATGCACGATGATCCATTATCTTCAGTGGGGGTGTGATTGGTTTGTTTTCTATAAGTAGTACTATAAATAACTATGTGAATACTTTTTTTTGTTTTGCTACATTTAAAGTTACAATTCCTCTGAATAATTCCTGCTAAATTTTTTGTAACATTATAGCGTTGTTGCCTCACAGCAAGAGGCTCTCCCATTCGATTCTTGGCTGGAGCGCCTTCTGTGTGGAGTCTGCATGTCCTCCCTGTGGTCGAGTAGCATTCAAAAGACATGTGTGAATGGCCATGCCTTCGTTGAAGGTTGGGAGTCGAGCTCGCACCATAAAAGACTACTGCCAATCATTAGCGGACCAGAGTTCCGCTGTGGCGACCTCTAACCAGGAAAAGCCAAAAGAAAAACAAAACATTATTAAAAAGAAAAAAAAAAAAAAAACAAAATTGTGCATTCCCAGATCATTGCACAAAACACAACATTAGCACCAAAGAAAATAATAACAACTGTAGTCAAAAATAAGTAGTAAAACTCTAAGATGACATACATTATCCCTAACAGCATCACATCAAAGACATGTACAGCCTATTATACAGAACTTAGCTGGCCAGTCTATTTTTAATTCATTTACATTTCAGTAAAGTGGTCTTCATTTCTGATGACTTTTGACTACACAGACTTTATTAGGCTGCTTTCAATTAAATACTTATAAACCAATGTAACTCATGTGAAAACAACAGTTCACTGATAATAACCAGCTTATAATGTGTTCAAGACATGGGTACCAAGAAATACACCTTGAGAGCAAAGATCGAGAAGTGAATCTTGGCATCTTTGTTGAGAACGCATAATAATGGGTTATGTTTGTAGACTCAATCATAATTCTTTGTAGTGCATGGAGCTTTATCTGCCCTATGTACTACTAGGTACAGAAAACCCTCTAAGTGTTTCATGGCTCTCAAAGTAGTAAAGTACTTAGCTAGTGTTGTCAGAAAGGTAGTAACACACTCTCTTATGTTACAGAAATTCAGGTACATATTACCAGCACAGACACCATGCAGAAATAAATCTGTTTTTAATTCTGCCACCGTTGTTTGCTAGTCAGTACTGGCAGGTTTAATTGCCTTGCATGATATCTGATCTTGTCAAGTGAAGCAGGAGGTGCTTAACATTTGTTAGGATCAGTTCTCGCTCTACAGAAACACTTAACAGATTTGTTTTTTCTAAATACTGAAGCATAATCACTGCGCTCCATGTACTACATATTAATTAGTATTTTAAAACAAGTTGCTACTGCTAAATTTATTTGTCAGCACCCTTCTACCAAAAGTCAAGGTTTGGAGTATAGAATTTTTCTTTTCTTAAAGTATCCAGAATAGGAAAAGAGACAGGACCACAGTAATGTAGAATGTAATTTTGTAAACTATTTACCAATAAAAGCAAGTAAACTGGGGCTCAAATGATAATGTATGTATGTATATCATAGTAAGTTACTACCACCATGTGAAGATACAAACTCCATTTTAAAAGATAAGACTATAAATGGTCTTTTCCCCCAGGTCTCAGGTCAGTTTACTTTTTCTTCACCTGAATATATTTATACACGTAATCCAACTAAACGAAACAAATCCGAAAGGCCTTGGTGTCAGTCCTATCCCATGGTTAGGGCGAGTATCAAAGTTCAAACCAAACAACTCAATTCACAGATGAGTTGTAGTATTTACCTCTCTATCCCAGCTGCTTTTACCTGATTTATATTTTGCTACCTTGGCAATGCTCCATCACTGCTGACTCATAAATCATGTGTATGAGGCCTTACATACTTTGCTGTAACAGCACTTCCTTCAGCTGACCCATTAATGTCTGCCTTAATAGACGTCTGGAAATGGTTTAGCACAGCAGAAGCTTCTTGTTACAAAGAATAATACTAAAATCTAATTTATAATTGATTACATTTTTAAACAGGAAGTGGAGTATAACATAGTATAATGCATCATTCTATATGCTTTTCTTGCCCTTCAGCTATTTTTGATTCTCAAAATACCCATGAGAAGTTGATTTCAGGCAAAGGTTGTAGTGAGCTGTCTGCAAGTAGAATGCAATCAGTGTCAAAATATAATATAGACTTAACCTTGACCAAGATGGTGGTGGTAATTTGAGTGTTTTGCAGAATTATATACTGTGTTGTACTAAATATCACATCATCTTACCAGACTTGGGAGCATTAACAGGTACTGGGATCAGAAGAACCATATAAATGCTTTCTGTGATTCTGTACATCTATACACATACAATCTCATATCCAATATGTGTTACAAAATAAAGTAGGATTTACCCTTTGCACAAGAAAAAAAAATATCTGCTTTGCAAAAAGAAAGGAGGTTACTGCTATTAGAAAACAAAGTTTTTCAACACTGGTGTTTGAGCACAATTTGTCACAAACAAATTCAGTATGCTGAGGTGAAACTACTAAACGATATCCAATCTAGAAACTGAACAGCACATTGCTGTTTAAAGGACCTAGTATGACCCTCATATAACACCACATGTGCACTTTAACTCTGCTCAGGTCATCCATAAATGATTGACTAACAGCTGGTTACTTTTCAAGGTTGGAAATGTCTGACGGGAAACCAGTCACATACAGGCCTCCTAAGTTGCAGAGGTTGAAAAACACAGAACTATAATAGCTGCTACTTACTGCCCATCATTTGCAAATGGCCAGTCCATGTACTCAGTTTTTCTAAGGTAAATGTCCCAGATTCCAGCATTTTTCAAGGATTTCAGCCCAGCACCCTAAATCTGTTTCTCAAGGAATGTGTCACAGCAACTTACCACACCTTCACTAAAAAAAAAGCGTTTCTTACAGTCCATTCAAAATTTTATCCCATTACCCTAAGAACATATCCTACATTGCAGGTACTGCTTTGTTTTGTGGACAATAACTTGCAGATGTGTATGCCATTAGTGAGGTTGTCAACATATTTAATGTCCCCCCCCCCCCTTTTCCTTCCCGCATTCACTCTAATCTAGGGAATGGAATTTCTGTATTTGAATTCCAAGTTTACGAGTCTTGCCTCTAATCTCACTAATCATTCTGATTGTCCTGTAGAATTTTCAAAGATCCAGATGTTATTTTTTAAAAGGTCAAGAAAGAAGTCACATTCTTGCTTACTGTATCTTTCCTGGCTAAAAATTTGTTTCTTCACATCATATGGAGACTAAATAGCTAGTTTTAGAGTTGTATAGAACAGAATATCTGAGCATAGCAATAATAAGTAGCTTGCATCATTAGGCAACATTTTTCCAAATCTACAATAAATGTGGGTATTACACACTTCTAGCTCTTCCTGTCAGTTCTGCAAAAGAAATAGCTCCTGTTCATATAGAAGTTGTTCCTTTCATAGCTCCAACTGCTAAAATAAAAGTTCATCTCCTGTGTTGTTTTGGTATCGTATAGTACCCATACACAAGAAGAGGGCATCTTTCTCATGTTTGCGGGGTACAGTAATGTGATCTGTATGCATACTGAAGCAATCATTCTAGTTCATGACTGTCTAATAAACCATCTTATGAGTTTATAAGTTGATGACACGTAACATTTGTGAAGATGAATTGTAGTCTAAAAGTCTACATCATAGGTGGGTACTAGGCTATCTGCCCTAAGGCATTTATAAGCCTAGCCAGAATGTGTTGGCTTTCGCCGCCCCTTAGATTCGTTCCCTGCACTTCTGTCCAGCAGAGCCACTGAAGTGATCCCCGGGGTAAACTTTCTGTTTCTCATCCACTCATCAAGGTTTCTCTTGAAGTGTGTTAGTGAGAAGCTCTGCCTAATGTTGATTAGAGTCTTGTTCCAGAGGATGGGAAGTCTCTGGGACAGGAATCTGTCCCTCCAGCATGTCCTATTTATTGTTGTGGTGAGGTTTAGATCCCTAGAGCATGTGGCTCGAGGGGATATGGTTTTCTTTAGGTGGACCATGTCCATCAATTCTGGGTTGGACATGGCCTTGTATGTCAGCAGATATCATGGCTGAGTAGGTGGTATGCAACCGAGTACAGCTGGAATTTCTTTAGTGGAGCTGCATAGGGCATCTGTTTGAGGCCAGTGATCCTCTTGGTGAGGTACTTCTGTGGTCTTTCCAGCTGTTGCAGATGTCTTGTAAGGTACATCCCAAATGGGCCGTTGTACTCTATGATGGGACTTATGAGTGATGAGTAGAGGGGCACAATGACCTCTTTTGATTTGAATGCGAACCCTTTTGTGATTAGGTGGGCCACATAGTAGGATTTTCTAACCACTTTGGCAATGTTATTATCAAAGGAGAGATTACTATCTACTTGGGTCCCCAGATCCCTTATTACATCTTCCATATTTAGGGGACTACCACCTATGTGGTAGTTTGTGGGTACTTAGTTTTTTTCCAAAGGGGATGACTATGCACTTTTTGGCATTTAGCTTGAGGCCATGATTCTGACACCAGGTATCCATCTCAATGAGACCCTTTTGGAGGATGGCTGTGTCAGCCAGAGAGGCTGTTATAGCCTCTAGTTTGCACTCATCTGTGAACTTGGTCAGCCATAGTCCTCCTGTGTTTGCCTGTATCACTGAGAAGTATATGCCGAACAGGAAGGGTCCTAGGACTGAGCCCTGGGGAACACCACTTGTAACTGGTTTAGAGTCATAGTGATAGTATTGTTCCTGCTTAGAAACATTTGCTCTGAGATTCAGAAAAAAATGTCTTGCCTAGTTGTGACCTTGGCAAGACATGAGGACCCTCATATGAGTCCCCAATTCAGTACTCCAGGTAGTGTGTATGCAGCAACTACCAAAAGATTTTTCTCTCAGGAGAGGTAACATTAGGAGTGGGTGAGAAGGAAGTGTGTGTGTGTGTGTGTGTGTGTGTGTGTGTGTGTGTATATATATATATATATATATATATATATATGTATATATATATATATATATACATGTATATATATATATATATATATATATATATATATATATATATATGTATATATATATATATATATATATATATATATGTATATATATATATATATATGTGTCTATATATATATATATATATATATATATATATATATCAATTTTTCTAGAGAAAAAATTGCAGGTAAAATAAAGGATGGTGAGAGGGTGAGATTTAGAAGCATGGGCACACAAACAAAACCAAGACAAAGACTGACAGGGGAGGTGCTGACACACTTTGGGAGGCAGCAGAAAGTGCAGTTGTTGTACAAGTTCAGCTTACCATAACAGTAGATGTTTGAATAATCACTGCTGCAGTAGTCTTAGCTATATGGGTGTTATCCTGCCAAGGATAGAACAGCCAGCTGGATTACAAAGCTTCAGGGCACCTTCCACATGCCCAAACTGTCAAGCAGCGCAAGCTGAGCTGACTAAAAGACAAGTCTGGTTGTGAAGAAGCCTTTCAGAGCTTTTGTGCCAGCAGAGAAAGGAAGGCTGAGCCCTGAAAGAACAATGCTAGGAACAAAAAAACAAATGTCCATACCCTGGCATGAAAACACACCAAAAAAAAGTGGATGGAGGGGAGGGAGTGGCTACGGCAGCAGTGTTCATTTGAACATCTACTATTATGGAAGTTCAGCTTACACACCTGTACTACGTTCTTCATATTGCTCACTGCTGTAGTAGTCTTATCTATATTGGTAGGTTGCCATAGCTAACTATATTTGGAAGGAGAAGGATCCTAGAGTCCCTGGAGAATGGTCCTAGTGACGACTGATCTAGACCTAGAAAAGGAATCAAGGTTATAGTGTGTTGTAAAAGTATGTACAGAGGACCATGTAGCATCTTCTAGAGCACTTCTGGAATCCAACCCTTTCAAAAGAGCCACAGATGAAGCCAGGGCCCTGAAAAAGTGGGCCTTGACCCTGCCTGGAATATATTTGTCACTGTGAGTATAACAAACATTAATAGCCTTAGACAACCATTTGGAAATAGCCTGTTTTGACACAGGTTGTCCTTTCTTCTTACCTTCACAAGAAATGAACAATTGATCTGAAGATCTGAAACATTTAGCTCTGTCATGATAGTACCCGAGTTGTCTGTGGACATGCAAGGTATGGAGCATCATTTCTTTTTCATTTTTAGTTTCAGAAAAGAGAATGGGGAGATGGATAGTTTGGTTTAAACTACACATGATTACCACTTTAGGTATAAAAGAAGGATTAGTTCTCAAAGAAACTATCCCTATGGAAAATGAGGTAGGACTGACTTACCATAAGAGGTCAGAGCACTCAGTAAAACTATTTTCCATGTTAAGATCCTCAAGTGAGCCAGATTAGCAAGTTTAAATGGAGGAAGTGCTACTTTCTCTAACACAAAGTTGAGATCCCAAAGAGGAGCCACTGGTTTACTTGGAGGTGTCTTATGCAAAACCCTTTTCAAGATCATTTTGATATGAGACTGCCTTGAAAGTGGAGAATCCATTGGCAGATGTGAATAAATGGCTAATAAATGGACCTTGATATAGGAATAAGAAAGGCCATAGGATGGTAACTCACACAAATATTGTAAAACCAGAGAATACCTAGCTCTGTATGGGTGCTGGTTATGTTGTTGGCACCAGCCAGAAAAATCTTTTTCCATTTGCTAATGTACAATTTTGTAGTAGCAGGCTTTCTTGCCTCCATTAGTACCTGCTACACATCCTCAGAAAATAGGTGCCTAAAAGGACTTAAAACCTATCATCTAGATGTTGTTTGAAGATGGTTGATTTCAGGGTATATAAAACACACCCTATTCTTGTATGAGTAGATCCATTCTTGTGAGAAAGCTTGTGGTAATTCCTTTTGGCCATTTCCAAAAGAAGAAAGAACCATGGCTGCCTGGACTAGAAGGAAGTCACCACAATGATCTTGGGGGATTCCTTCTGAATCTTCAGAAGTACCCTGGATATTACTGGAAAGGCATACAGGAACATTCCTGTTCCAAAGAAAAGAAAAGACATCTGTTTTCCAGGCCTTCCTTCATGGAGTCCTGGAACAGAATTTTGCCAGTTGATTATTCAGAGATGAGGCAAACAGGTCTTTTTAAGGAACTCCCCACAGATGGATCAAATCTTGGAAGACCCCCTGATCTCGTTTCCATTCATGAAAAAGTCTGCCTTGGTCCTGCTCAGCTTGTATGTCACACAGTTTTGATTTGATGTAATGTAGGATGCCTGTAGAGTGAGCTTGTCCTGTGAAGTGTTGTTCTAAGCTAACATACCTAGTCTGCAAAGAGGGTTCAACCCCCCTTGCTTGTTGATGTACCACCTGACTACGGTATTGTCTGTAATCACTTGAAGATGTCCCAGGGACCAAAGATGGTTCAGAGAGTTGAGTGCCTTGATCAGGGCAAACATCTCCTTGATAGTTATGTGCTTGCAACTGTCCTTGGTGTCACAACCCCTGCACTTTTATCCCTCTTGAAACTGCTCCCTAAGCAAAGTCTGAGGCATCTGTGGTGACTGTTTTGGAATGTGGAGGAAGAAGTGGAGACCTGGATTTATGAATCTCTGTTGTCTCTACCAAGTGATTTCTCTTCTGAAAATCCCAGCACTGGGATTTGAAAAGACAAAGGTTGCTGTTGCTGGAACCAAAGACCAGATATAATGTGGAGTCTTGCCAGAGGTATCATGAGAATCATAGAAGCCATGAGACCTAGAATCCTGAGGTATTCCCACCCAGTGACCAAAGTCTGATTGAAAAACCTAAAGATATATCTAGATATAGATATGCTTTTCCTGTTGAGTAAATAATCTTTGAACTGTGATGTTTAGCTGACATCCCAGAAACACAGTCGTGTGATAGAGTCAAGAAAGACTTTTGAATGTTCTCTTGGAATCCCAGCTTGTGCAATAGATCTCTCACCAGAGAGAGAGAGAGATTCTTGACACTTTGAAAAAGACTCTACAAAGATAAGTAATGTGATGTCCCACTCACTAGGTTGAATAAAGAGAAAGTAACAGTCAGCTGCCGGTCAGGTGCCAGGATCCATCACATAAAGCACGCACTCGGGTCCCTCAACAGCAAGTATGAATATGACTCTGTCATTGTGCATGTGGGTGTGAATGACCTGAGACGTACATCCCTGGACTACATGAAAAGAGACATGGAGGAGCTCTCCGATTATGTAGTCCAGGCGGGTATGACCCTATCCCTGAGCAGCATCCTACCATCACCCAAAATGGTACCAGAGTACAAGCAGAAAATGATTGATTTCAACAATTGGCTAAGTTTCTGGTGTCATTCTAAGGGGATCCAGTACCTGTTTACCTGGGATGACATGATTGACAGACCTCAATGCTTTGCCAGAGATGGCCTGCATCTGTCACCCCTGGGCTTCCGGATACTGGCCAAGGTTCTTGTCACCCCTATTTTGCCTTTTTAGCCGGTGTCCCAAAGAACAAATTAGCACCATAACAGCTACAAACAAATACAATCTGAAGATCATGCTGCTCAACGCTAGAAGTCTAAATCTCAAAATGCACTTGCTCAAAGCACTCCTTAAAATGGAGAACATTGATATTTGTTATGTAACAGAGACCTGGTTCAAGGCAGCAGAAAGCACCCCTGCACTACCAGGCTATAACTCATTCCACACCTTTCGGCCCCAGAACTTGGAACAAAGCTCCAAAGGCAGTCGTGTTTGCATATTCATAAAGGATGAGCACACCCCCAGACCGGTAACCCAACATAACGCATCTGAGATACTTCAGGAGCAGCTAGCATTGGGTAAGATAGCGATTCAGGTCATAGCCTGCTATAGGTCCCCAACCATGTCCCAAGACTCACACTCCACATTCATAAGCACCCTGGAGATTATTAGGGTCCAACCTAACACACTCATACTGGGTGACTTCAACTACCCCTCCATTACCTGGGAAAACTACTCATGTACCAATACACCTGCTCAACGCTTCCTGGAATTCATTAATTCCACTGCCCTGGACCAGCTCATTCTTACCCCCACTAGAGGTAGCAACATCCTTGACCTGGTCATTACTAACATGGGCAACCATTGTTCTACACCAGTGATCAACTCTTCCCTGGTTAGATCTGACCACAAACTGAGCATCTTGGAAATCCCTCCCACACACACAAAGGTAACCACCATGAAAAACTTCTCCAAAGCTAACTCTGGGCTCCTAAAAACAGAGGTGGCTAACTTCATGGCACCCATAAAAATGGAGAATAGTTGCATGGACCACCAAATCATACACCAGTGCACTGTATGAACACACACACACAAATGCATGGATCTCGCCATATCCAATAGAAACAAGACACATTCCTCAACAAAAAGAAAGCCAATCTGGTGGTCCCCTGCCATAAACTCTACAACAGAAGGAGAAAACTGATGTGGAATAAGGTAAAGTCCCAAGACTGGAAAAACTCCCTCATCAGCCTCAACAAAAGGTTGAGATCCCTCATCAAATCCTCTAAAGCTAGCTATGAAAACAAAATTGCAGCAGATAGTAAAGAGAGCCACAAGGCCTTCTGTAGTTATGTAAAGAATCTCCATGGTAATACCCAGATTTGCTCTGAGCTACTGCACAATGATACCTCTTATACCGAGTCAACAGATATTGCCAATATACTGGCTGACAGATTCAGTGCCACCTTTACTGCTCTCCCCCCCCCAAAGGACCAATCAGAATACCAGTAGATTGCCAGGCACCCAGTATTAGTGCTGCACAGGTTAAAACAGCACTGTCCAAGGCCAAGAATACAGCTTCTATGGGACCTGACAATATCCCTGGCTGTGTTCTACATGAACTACTCGAGTGAACTGGCACCTCACCTGTGTGCCCTGTTCAATCACAGCCTCACCTCAGGCTTTGTCCCTACCGAATGGCATACTGCTACAGTCATCCCTCTCCACAAAGGAGGAGCGACTACAGACCCTGGGAACTATCGCCCCATTAGCCTGACAAGTCTGATATGCAAGGCTATGGAATGCATCATCATGGACCTAATAAACAAAGATATAGGGAATCTCCAAACTATGGATCCTACACAGTTTGGTTTTGTGAAGGGTAGATCATGCCTGCTGAACTTGGTCGACTTCTTTGAGTCAGTCACCAGAGCTGTGGATGAAGGCAAGGTGGTTCATACAGCCTACCTTGATCTGGCCAGGGGTTTTGATACCATTCCCCACTCAGGAATCATAGAAAAACTCATTAAGCTGGGCATCAGCCCCTGTATCACTAGGTGGGTTGTAAACTGGCTCACAGATAGAACCCACACTGTGAAAGTAGCTGACTCTAAGTCAGACTGCCGACCAGTCGCGAGTGGAGTCTCACAGGTTTGGTCCTGGGTCCTATCCTGTTTGGTATCTTCTTTTCTGAAGTCCAGGCCAACATGAAGGGATTCTGGCTGACAAAGTTCGTAGACAATTGCAAGTTGTGAGCTATTATTAACTCCCCAAATTATGTTGACATCCTACAGAAAGGCCTCGCTGAGACCAACGACTGGTGTCAGATCCATGGCCTTAAGCTCAATGCCAAAAAATATATTGTCATCCCCCTTGGGAAAAACCCAGTTCCCTTGAATTACCACATTGATGGCTGTCCACAGAAGGCATTATAAGAGATCTGGGAACACAGGTTGACCGCAACTTCTCTTTTGACCATCACATTGCCACTCTGGTCAGAAAGTCCTTCTATGTGGCACATCTCATTACTAAGGGTTTTGCATCCAGGAAGAAAGAGGTCATTGTCTCCCTCTACTCTTCCCTCATTAGGCCAATCATTGAGTACAATGCCCCATTTGACATGTACCTCACTACACACCTGCAACAACTGGAGAGGCTGCAAAAGTACCTCACAAAGAGGATCCTAGGCCTTAAACACTTGTCCTTTATGGACAGACTCAAAGCACTTCAACTATTCTCTGTCTCATATCGCCTGCTTAGAGGAGTTCTCTGCTTGTCCTACAAAGCCATGTCTGACCCAGCTCTGTTAGAAATGCTACATCTAAAGAAATCTGAATCCTTCAGCACCACATGCTCCAGAGACCTCAGCCTCATCACCACAATCAACAGAACATGCTGGAGGGACAGGTTCATAACCTAGAGACTGCCCATGCTGTGAAATAGACTTCCCATACATGTCAAACGGAGCACCTCACTGGCCCTCTTCAAGAGAAATCTTGATGAGTGGATGGGAAATAGAAAATTCACCCTGGGGATCACTCCAGTGGCTCTACTTGCCAGAGGCACTAGGAACTAAGGTTGGGTGGCACAATGCCAGGGTAATCCTATGGGCTAGGCATGTAAAGGCTCCAGGGCCATTAGCCTAGTACACACCTATGAACCTATGGACAAATGTGGATACCCTGTAGCTTGCAATGAGCTGTAACTGAAGGTAGACACTTTGAAAACACTCTTGGATCAGTGGATGGTCCAAAGGGTAATAAACAGAACTGATAGTGTGATCCAGACACACACAACCTTAAGAAATGCTGAAATCTGTCTGAATGAATAGGGATGTGATGATAAGCATCCTTTAAGTCTACTGGTACCAGGAAATGTGAATAAGGAAGAAGAGGTAACAGGTTGTGAAGTGACGTCATTTTGAATTTGGGAACTATCATAAACAGGTTTGGGAAAGAAAGATCAGAACTGGTCTCCAAGCATTTTCTTTATTATGCACTAAAAACATCCTTGAATAAAAACCCTTTCTCACTTGGGAAGGAGGAAATGGTTATATCACTTCCTGGGACAGCATGTGATGAAGGAGAGATAGAAATGAGAGATTCTAGTCTACAAGATGAGGAATTACCCCCTGGAAAGGAGGAACTTTTTCCCACTGCCATCTGTAACCTTGATGAAAGATGATCTAAACCCATTATCTGATACTATCTGTTGGCAAAGAGAAAAGTGGAGATTCAGACTTCCTGGAAGACAAAAGGGGGTGCCAGGGTGGAAGAGGGGAACAAAGTCTCTTAAATGGCCTTTTTGACTTATTGGACTGTCCTTGGTTTTGAGAGTTTCCAGAATTCTTCTTGGAAACCTTTGCCATTTCTTTTTAAATGTTTATTTACCTTCATTTCTGCTGAGACACTTTTTCTTTCTTACCAAAATCAGATGAGGAGTTACAGAATCCCTTGGAAAATTTGGTAAAGGCAGGCTGTAAAATCTCGAGATTCCTTGTATCAGCTTACCTATTGCATCATACTTTTTGATCACCTCTGAAGCAGAGGGGGCAAAAACTAAAATATATATCCAAAGGAGAATTTAAAATCTCATTTTTTAACATCTGGGAGGTTGTGAGAAAGCAAACATGCAAACCTCCTTGAAGAAGTATCAACATAGTCATACACACACTGTATATAATGAGAAGTGACTTGAATAGTAGAAAAAATAGTTAAAGCAGATTTTTTCCTCACAAGAACAAATTGCAGACAAAACATTCTTCATACTTTCACAATTAATCAGGACAAACCTTAACATATGAGCCTGATAATTCATAATTCTGTAAATCAAGTTGCAGAAGCATACACCTTTCCACATGGTTATCTGTAATCTTCCCACACTTATCAAAAATTGTGGGACTGGAATTAACCAAGTGTTTAGCAACAGAAGGATTAACTAAAGTGAGAGCTGCTGGATCAGGTTTGGGAAGAATGTATAAAAACGTAAGACTGAAGAACTTTATACATCCTCTCTTCTTTTTTAGCACCAGGTGGTTGACTTTCAGTAAAATTGCAGGTGGTCTCACACACACACACACACACACACACACACACACACACACACTCTCTCACACTCACACACTCCAAGGCAGACAAACTGGAGGAATGGGTGCTGGAAATTCCTTCTGTAACAGCTCATAGTATTTTCTGGGAGACTGAGAATCCTCTGTGTTCTCCCACTGAAAACACTGGCACATTCTAGAAACAGTCTCAGAGAAAAAGAACCCCCCACACAGAGCAACATAAACTTAGCTTTCCGCTGACTCTGAAATAGAAATCTGAGGATAAAGCCCTGTATCTGTCCCTTTATCCTTCTGTCCAGATTCAGAATCTTGAATCTCTTCAGGAAAGGATGTATTTCTCTTTCTTTCACCAGAAATTACCTTACAAGAAGGGATCAATACCGTGAATTATACCCTAAGACCATGGGCGCCGAAATCATAGAGCGTGGGGGAAGGGGAGCCCCATCCCACTTTTGCAGATCATCCATACCTCTCTCCCTTTCATTTTCCACACCTCCCAACTGCCGCAATGACATCAGCGCATGTATTTCCGGTTGTTTTTTGAGAGCAGGATATTGAGAAGCTGCTGCAGAAACAGAAGGGATTTATTTCAGAAGCCTGTAATGGAGCAGATTTGCTGTATCTGGACTGTAGGGCAGGAATGACAGGAGTTAACTACAGAGTGGAGCGGGGGAACGGACAGAAGCTGAATGCTAGAGTGGAGCAGAAACGGAGAATGCTATCGGAGGAGTCTGTCTATCAGAGTGAGTACACTGCTGCTGGACTGTACAGAGTGAGTACACTGCTGAGTGGATCCAAAATGGAGAATGCTATCGGAGGAGTCTGTCTATCAGGGTGAGTACACTGCTGGACTGTAGTGTGTGTGTGTCTGTGTGTAAATGCCCCAAGCAGGATACATCTGGTGGCTAGAGGTACTCAGGCTCAAACTCTGTACCTTGGGTACAGGTAAAAAGAGCCTAAAGTCCCTAGCCACCATCACGTGTGAATTTATGCCTCACATTTTTGTTCTGTTCTTTCTGGTTTGCAGGAGTGGTAAAACAAAACCTTTTATTCTAGCAATTGTCTAAGGTTATAAAATCAGTATTTGAAATGTGTCCCTATTTTGGGGCTGTATTCCCCCATTATTAGCTTTGTTCTGTATTTTTGTGCTAAGAGGTTGAGGGCTCTGGTGAGAAGTGAGAACTGAATTCACTAAATGATATGATAGCCATTTAAGTTTGTCTTCCTGTCTTTCAAGAAACTGCTGGTTTAGCTTAGTGGTATGTTGCTCTGACTGTAGTGCACAGTGTTCTGGGTTCAAGACTTGGCAGTGAAATGCATGGTGGTAACAATGTTTTATGCAAGCAACTTTCCAAAATTATACACACAATGTTTAAAATGTGTTCCTGGTTTTTGGCCTTTTGCCCTCCCCCCACCTAATTGAAAATAAGTTCCAGAAGCTGTGCAACATGCCTATGGCTTACAGTCTACTGTGATTCTGTATTTATATATTGTGTGTAGAAGTAGATTGTCATCATAGAAATGTTCTGAATAGAGCAGTTTTGTCATTATTGGTGCATGCATTTTGCTTCATTGCCTACTGGAAAAATGTTCAAACAATAAATTTCAAATCCAGTTGTGTGTGGAAGTAGACCTTTATGATGGAAATGTTCTGAATAGGGCAGTTTTGTCATTATTGGTTAATGCATTTTTGTTTCATTGCCTACTGAAAAAATGTTTAAAGAATAAATTTAAAATGTGCTCTAACTTAAGTCTAACAAGTGTGCTGTATTATACAAGGAATATAATTTAATACAATCAGTAAGGTGAATCAAGGAATGCATACATATATGCATGGCCCTAAAAATATGTTTGAAAACAGCCCAGAGGAATGTGTGAAAAGCTCAAAATTATGGGCAAATTTTAAGCTTTGCTCGTTACCAAAGCAATGGATGAAGGTAAAACAGTTCACACCACATTATCCTGACCTGGCCAAGCCTTTTGACACAGTCCCCCTACTCAGGTGTAGTACAAAAGATGAATAATGTAGGAGCAAACACTTACATCACCAGCTGCATTGCCAACTTGGCTCACAGGATGCAGGAGATCAAAACAGGGGAAGAGACCAGTCACCAATGGAGTCCCCCAGGGTTCGGTGCTGAGACTTTTTCACTTTGGCATATACATCTCAAAAGTAAAAGGAAATACCAAAGAGCTTTGGCCAGCTAAGTTTGAGATGACTGCAAGCTAGGAGAAGTTATTGAATCCCCAAATGACTTAACCATCATGCAGGAAGGTTTGTCCCAAATAATAACTGGTGTCAAAATCATGACAATGCCCTCTGAGAACTGATCCAATTGTTTGACATTTGGGAACTTGTGTGTACAGTGACCTAACTTTTGACCAACATGTGCTCAGAGTAATAAGAAAGCCTTTCTATATTGCACAGCTTATAAGCAAATTGATTGTGACTAGATCTAGAGATGTTGTTGTCCCCCTTTATAAAGCTCTCATTATGTCAATCATTTTGTATAATGCCCACTTTGGCATGTATCTGTCCAGCCCCATGCAACAATTGGAATACCTTCAGAGATACCTTACTAAAAGGATACAAGTCCTAAACAATAGGTCTTGCATGGATTCTTGCATGGATAGAGGTGACATGTCTGGCATACAAAGCATCCTCCGACGTAATACAGATGGACCTACTGAACATCAGAAGTCAAATGGCATCAGAAATACTCAGTCCAGCTATCTAAACTGAATGTTGTGGAGAGATGGATATATATCACAGAGGCTACCACTGTTCTGGAACAGACTATCCATAAAAATAAAACAAAGCTCATCCATCCATATTCAAATGCAACTTGGATCTAAGGATGGGTAATAGAAAATGTACTCCAGGATTTCCCCTCATGCCACTAATGGATAGAGGCAGTTCCTAAATGCTGCATCCATTACATGGCCCCCTTTAATTATCTATGGTATGATCACAGTTGTTCTCACTAGGGCTAATATACAATTACCAGCCATGGGGATAGATAAGACCAATCAGAAAATGTTAATTCAAACACCAAAAGGGAATTGGCTAAGCTTAAAATGTCCTCCAAGTGAACCTATGTTGTGGTAGCAAATAGTTATAAAAAATTACCCTTTTTAGTTCACTAAGTTCCCCTTTCACCCTCCACCCCCCTCCAGTCTTTAACAGCATCCGGCGCCTATGCCTAAGACAGACCCAGTAAACTACTATTGTCTAGACAAATTTGAGGTGGCATAGATACATACTTAATTTTCTGCTTCTTTTTGACAGGAAAAATTGGGCCAACAGTGTTGTTAGTGGCAGCAGCAGCCTCCCTAGCATGGGCACATCATTCTGACAAAAGAGGGAAGTCTTACTAGCTCCCTTTCCCAGGACTGACAATAGTGGCTCTCCCTTGCCCACTGAAGGGACCCCCCAACAGCTGCAGAGGACATGGTGAATCCATGGTCCATAGTAGCCTTAGTAGCTACAACAGAAGGATTTGGGGTAAAAGATGAGTGGTCTGAGGTACAACAAATGGCAACAGCATAGTCACCCACCTGTGGCTGAGGCAAACTGCTAGCCATCTGTGATGGCAAAAGCTGCTTGCTTAACTTTTTCTTTTTGTGGCTGAAAGAGGGAAAGTTCATTTGTTCCATGGTCAAGCTGAACATGCTGCCTCCTTCCCAGGGAAAACAAGCAGCAAATGCCAGTAAAAATAAAAAAAACTTTATAAGGTCACTTTTCCACCCCAGAAAAACACAGTGAAAAGCATTTTAAAACACTATGTAAAATAAACACAATTTCTCCACAGAAAAAAAAAATGGTTTTCAGTTACTTTAAACAGCTTTTAAACTGACGGGAAAAGAGAGAGCTGCTGTTTAAAAGGACAGGGCAGTCTTGTGACAGTCTGTTAAAACACAAACTCCTAGCATTAAAATAACTTTCCTGAAGAGGAAAGTATAAATAATAAGCAAAATTATTAAATGGGAAGTTTTCCATTTAAAAAGGGAAGTTATTGGCCCCGAAAAGGAACAGTACAAGCCGACTGTTGATCCTCAAAAGCCTCAGATGAATGAATCCTTCAGTGGTAGTAAAGCTATGAAGGGCTTTGGAAGATGGCCAGTTATATCCTGGGCAGGATGTAAACCATTGAGCTAAGGCTACTGCAACAGTGATCAATATGAACAACATTTATACAGATACAAACTGAAAACAAGTGTCATTGGGGTAACGGCCAAAAAGCTGGGAAAGGATGTGAGAGACGAGGAAGGGCAACACCAGGATGGGAAAACAATTGGTACACTGTACTGGATATGTCCTGTGTTTATGAACTGTATATCTAAGTAAGTTATGCAGATTTAAGTACACATGCAATGCCAGCCAGTCATTCAACAAAATATTAACAACTCTGTAAGGACAGACTGTGGCAATGTGCATATTTACTGGGAGCTACATACTGAATATACGCAAAAGTATGTTGAGAAACATCAATAAGCACTTATTTGCCTGCAGAACCTTTCCATTCTCTTCCAATACAGAAATATATTCTCCAAGATCGCCTACTGAACTAAAAAAAATCATAAATTAAATGTAGAAATGTGTCATATGTAATCCAGATTACAATTTAATGTGCATCCAGCTATGAAAGTGTCCTTATTTGGACCTCTTTTTCCCACTGGCATCCTTATTTGGACCTCTTCTTCCCACAGGCTAATAGGATCAGCATGTCATTTTTTCAGGTCCCTGTGGTGGTGCCACCACTGCTATCAAGAGAAGGGTAAGCCAGTGGCGTTAGTCCCTGCCCTGGCAAGAGATGGGGACCCTCATAAATGTCCCTAATCAGGAACTCCTAGCGTTCTATATACAGCAAATACAAAAATATTTTACATTGTTTGCTGCACCACTGCTAACGTCAGTGTCCTTGGAAGCCACGGCCATTAATAAGGTCACAATGCAGGCAAATATGGTAGCCATCTTGTGGTCATGCATGTCGAATCTTTCTGCAGAGGACATATCACATTGGGTAGGTAGTTAGTGTGACCAGTTGGGGTACCACCATTGCTTAGCATGAAAATGGACAGAGTGACATGATGGAGTTAGGATGTGAATGTTGGCATGAAACCTGCCTATTACTCTCACCATGTCCAATTATGAAAGCTGTTTTTCTATTTAGGCTTACTCTCACCCACATCCCTGAAGCGATTACTGACCCATCTATGAATGCTTAATGTGCTCCTCAGGTACTCATGCAAGTGCGCATAGGTGAGTGAGCCTCTTAGTCTAATTTAAATCATAGCTACATTGAGTAAAACCTGTGGTTCACACATGTTGATTAGCTGGTACCACATTAGCATAACTGCTGCACTAGAAGCTTCAAAATTTCACAATATAAGCTTCTGCAGCCATCATGGGCCATGTATGTAGGCCCCATATAATTATGTTTGTGTAGCTGCTTATCACAGGCTCTAAAGCAGTGGTAGCCATGCTTCTATTACTTGGCAGATTACCCCTGATGTTCCTGCTGTATGTCATTGTCCTGTAATTTTTTGCCCATTCCAGAGAAGGATGCAACAGTGTGAAAAGCAGCATAAAAACAAGTTCTGTCATGCAGAGAATGAGATCCTGCTACCCGATCAACCATGAGAAATCTAACAGTTGTTTTCATGATTCTACATAGTGGGATGTGATTACTGACATTAGTGCTCTCAGTGACCAGAACAGGACATACAACCAAGTGTGACATCAGACCACTAACATAAGTACTCCTGATGTGCAGGCTGCCCACCTGGCACAGGAGCAGAGAGCAACAGGAGGTGGCCCACTGACTGATCCACCTTTAAGAGAGCTGGAATTCCTTGCATCTCTGCATGTTCATACAGACAATTCTAACATCCAAGCTGGAGTCCTGCATCTTAGTGGGAAAATCCGCCAATCACCCATAATATCTGTTGGAGATGCCCCCAGGTGGGTCTGTCTTGTATGGACAAGTATCTGCCATACTAGCAAAATGTCTAGTTAATATATTTTACAAGCATAAGTAGTGTGAAATATGTATTATTTTGCCATACTGCTGTATTAGGTGGTATTTAGTTATTCACCTAAATTCAGTTGTTGGTGAGCATTCTTCATGTACATTATTTTTTTTTTATTTTCGTAGTTTCACAAGTGCAGTTTTACCAGGGTCCTCCAGCATTGCTATGCAGCTGTCTGATGTTGTAGAACTGTCTCACTCTGATGACAATGGCAGCCAAATCCTGGCATGGTCAGAGGTCACAGTTTCACTGTTGGACATGGGCAGTGTGGCATCCATATCCCCACCCCATTCAGCAGGCATAACTTCTGTGACTGTGGAACCCACCCTACAAATGCAGAAAGACACAAAAGGAATGTGTAGCCAGATCTATCTAGGAAGGGATGTCTTAAAATGCAGTACACTCCCCATTGTTTTTGCAAGCATGACAGAGTAAGTAGAAAACATGAGTGGACATCATGCTGGTGACTGCACATTATGGCTACCATCTACGACCTGAGCTAGCCTTGTCATTGGCTACAACCCTATCTGCAGGGACAGGCTGACATCAACACAGTAGATTCTGAACTTATAGGGGTAGTACACGTTCTGCATAATGGCTACAGGGAGTGGATGGGCCACATGCACAATATCATGGACATGCGGTGCAAGGTATTTGCAAAAAGCAGGTGTCTAGATGCAGCAAGCTACTGTCCACCAACCATTGTTAGGGACGTATATTACAATGTGGATGTTCAAGCAGCCAAGGCATTTTTGGGGGAATCAACCCATGGCATGGTCTGTCACTCGTGTATATGGAGCACTGCATCCTGTCAGCATGGTCTGGATCATGCTCTCCTATGGACAGGAATTTGTATAGTCTAAGCTCAAATCTCCTGTCGGTGCCCTGGACCTGTCTATCATATTCCATCACAGTACTGCAACATCTGCTGATGCGGCTTCCCAGCAAACACACACAGTACCACAAAGCTCACTTCTACATATGGACACAGACACATACAGCAATGGGGGCAGTACTTACTGCTGGTCAATCTAACCCAATCTCCTAACCCAGACCCATAGTTCTAAAACACAACGTAAAATAATGTTCAAATGTGCCAGCACACACACACAATTGCCCATGGATATCACTTGGCATTGTGGCTATTCCCAACTGTGCATATGATGATTAACTATGCTTTGCATCTTCGTGCTTTGTAACTTGGGTAGTCTGGCTGGTGCACAGTGTGGCCAGTCAGTGCATGGTACAGCACATCTTGGATGAAGGTTTGAATGCATCACTTTTATTTATGTTTATTTTTTTAAATGCATTACTCTGGCCCCTAGTTATGAGTTAGCCACTGCATCTTAGCCAGTGGAATGGCACACTGTCCCCACCTTCATGTGGAATATTCTTCCCCTGCAGCCAGCTACTCCACATGGTCCTCATCAGGTATCTCCCACAGTGAGTCTGGAACTTCCTTTTCCTGAATATGTATTCCTGCTGTCTGCATTTTTTAATGCTACACGGCATTGTACAGACTA
This sequence comes from Protopterus annectens, assembly GCF_019279795.1. NCBI lineage: Eukaryota > Metazoa > Chordata > Ceratodontiformes > Protopteridae > Protopterus > Protopterus annectens. The sequence continues at coordinate 486,699,462 of NC_056743.1, read as the reverse complement.
AAACATTCTTACTATAGATGGTAGGGTGATACTTCGACACCCCCAAATACATCCAGACATGGAAAGCAGGCCTTCAGCAGGCCAAATGCATATTCAACAATGACATGGGTCTGTGATAGGGCATAAGTATATCCATTCTCTGCCATGGTCTGGGGATTTCTGATAGGTGTCTTTAACCATGATTCCAGAGCATATATGGCTTTGACAGTAAGATGTCCCTGAATAAAATCACTCTGCACAAACTGCTGATATGTCATGTGTGCCATATGTGGGACATTTGGGTACTACCAAGGTGACCTGCACACTCACTGTTTATTATATCCTGTATAGTACAGAGCATATGGCATTTTACAGACTGGAACCCCTTATGAATGATACATTATCTTCCCTGCTACTTAGTGGACCTTTATTACAATGTTGGTGCAGTTCTGTTACCCAGTACATCAGGGAAATGGGCTATGCCATAAAAAGTCTAAGTGGTTTTGGCAATCTCCTCAGTGGTACATGGAAATGACATATGCTCACCCACATGCTGTAGCATGGCATCAATCAACTAATGGCATATTCATGAAGAAGATGCCTGGGATACACCCACTGCATCCACCAATGGTCACTGAGTTATCCCTCTAGCTACTATTCTCAAAGCTACCACATACCTCAGTATCTACAGAGATATGTACTCTCCACACATCCCATTGACTTGCATATGAACATCTAAACCAGCTCCTCCATGTTACCTCTGTCCATGTGATATTGGTCTAGACTTCTAGTGCATGGAGCGCGTAACACATTAAGTAGGGCTGGATGACATGCAGCACTGTGACTACTGGCAGTAATTACTGATGTGAAGTTGTTCAATCTTGCCTTTCATTCTTACAAATGGGTTCGAAGCTGAGTCGGCCGCTTTCACAAGCTCGATGTTTTCGAGTAGCTCAAGGCCAAGTCCCTATCCCATGATGCTCCCTGCCTCACCTCAAATCTAGTTTGCCACTGCAACAGATTGGAGGTCAAGAGTGGAGCTCGGGCCAGTATTTGCAAATTTTCAGATTTATTACATATATTTAGCTGTTGGTTCTGTCTCAGAAGTGTGTTTCTGGCTAGTTAGCCTTAGACTGTTTTTAAGTCACTGTCTTTAGTTAATTTTGACAAAATTTCTTCATTATAGAGTGGCTGCTCTTAGGCCTTTCTTTGGCCACGTTTTAGTTAATCCATATCCCGTCTGGAGTGTTAACTCATAACTGTAGTACGTTAAAGTGAGAGTATTGTTCTTTGTAGCTGTTATAGCTGTTTGAAACTTTAGCTGTTTTTCCTTGCTAGTGTGTGTTTTTCTAGGTACTTTTAACTGCTTAGGTATTGTTTCTGTTTGTCTTAGAGTGCGGAGTGAGCCTAGCGATATATATATATATATATATATATATATATATATATATATATATATATATATATATACACACACACACACGGTTTGCTATCATTATGTCGACGTGCATTTGCACGGCTATGAAGTATTCGAACATCAGATGTTCGAATACTTCATATTACGGCAGGTGACATGAGCGAAGGTTTGCATTGCGAATGAACTGTGCATTCGCAATTCTAACTTTCGGTCATGGGAGGGGATCGCGGTACAGTGCGGTTAGGGAAATGCATCCCTTTCCTCACTGTAGTGCGATCTCGGAGTTGGAATATTAAGTTAGGGGGGTTGTGGGGGGCGCATAACTGTGTGTTCGGTTAGGTAGGTAGGTGATTATGGGAAGGGTGGGCATGCTGTGTATCGCCGTAAATGTCGCAAGCGACATTTTCGACAATACACCCTTGTTTTCGAGGTTACTATTATTCGAAAATGTTCATTTTCGATGCATAAATTCGAAAATAAAGACATTATATATTTTTAATTTCGAATTTATGATAGTAAACCTGTATACACACACACACACACACACACATAGATATATAGTTATTTTTCATTTCACTATGGCTGATCAAAAAGAAAAAGAGAGACAAAAGTCAGGGTTCAAGAAATGCCCTAAGTGCGGGCAAAGAAATGTCTATTACTGATCTACATGTGAGTTGCGTATACTGTCTCGGGGCAGTCTGTCTTCAGAAGGACTGTTTCATTTGTCATTCGTTCAGCAGCAGGGTTTTGTTGGAACCCAGGAGAAAGTTCGTGGACAGGGGTTTGTTAAGACCTGTATTCCAGGAATCTCTTGACAAGGCTAACCGGACTTCTAAATCTTTGAAGGGATCTAAATCTTTGAAAGCTTCTTCAGAGCCAAAGTCTTCCACTCTGAAATTGGCTGAGAAGGTCCGGTCACTGGTTCCACAGTCCTCAAGCCAAGCTTGTTTTCTGAAGCCGGTCCCCGGTATTGCAGCTGGTCTATGAAAGTTTGAAATCACCAATTTTACAGTCAGTGACTTCATCTATCCCTTCAACTCATTCTTCAAGGAGCCTCTCCGATGTGGATGTGGTCCAAGTGATGCAGAGGCTCCTCCAGAATCCGGCATTAGCCAAATTGTTGTTGGGTCCGGCCCAACCGGTCTCAGAGCCGAAGACTGCTTTACCTACAGTGTCTGCTCCTTCTCCTAGCCGAGCAAAGCCTTTGGAGATGGAGGAGGTAGAAGTGATGATTGTGGAACCCTTGGAGCTGAGGCCTTTTCCAGTGCCATTGGCTCTGTCGACTCAGTCTACTTTGATGTTACTTGAGGAGTCTGGGAGCCGACACTCTCCAGTCGGCTCCAGGGGGAAGAGTCGAACCGATGGGTCGGTTCCAACCTTTCCTCTCGGAGCTTCGGCACGGATAAGCTCAGCTCCTTCCTCTGGGTCGGAGCCCACAGTTTTGGTGCCGGAGAAGTTGATATCTCCTTCAGAATCGGCTGCTTCCATGCATCAGACCAGTGGAGCCTTTGAAGCCATGAGGAGAGTTATGTCTTCTAAGACTCTCACTTCTTCAGGGCCTACCTCCTTATCCCCGAAAGTGCTGCTTTCTACCTCTGAATCACAGGTCTCTTTAAAGCATCGAGACCCAGAGCCCCAGGTAGCCCCATTGGGTGACCCATGTTCTACTGAGACCTCTCCAGAAGCTCCCACTGATGAGGTTCCCAGGAAGAAGCTTTGCAAGAGGAGGAACTTGTACTCCCCACAGGAGTCTGTCACATCAGACACTGACTTAGAGGAGTCAAAAGGGTCCCCATGGTACCCCTTGGAGGATATCTCTTTTGCGGATACCCTAGAGATCCTGAGACAGAGAGGTGGCTGGCAGTCCATTAGCCCTACTGATGATGAGTTGGTGCTTCTGAAGGCCTTTGGGTCTCAACCTTCCGCCTCCTGGGTGATTCCACCTTTCGACGAACTAATGGATTTGGTTGCTCAAAGGGCATGGGAGTCCCCTGATACTGTGGAACCTGTCCCTCGGAGGCCCCAGCAAGTTGATTACATTGCCACAGAGCAAAATGTTTCTTACCAAAGGAGTACCGGGTGATGCCATGGTGGTGGCGGCTGCCACCAAGAAAGAGATGTCTGAAACCTCTTCTACTGTCCAACCTCCCAATAGAGATTCCAGAATTATGGACAGGTATGGGAAATGCATTTTTAGTTCAGCGACTTTTGCTATGCAGTCCCTAAACTATTTGATGCATTTTACCAGACTACAGAGAGATCTCCTTAAAGAGCTTGGAGATGCTGTACAGAGTATTACAGCTGAAAGCCTTCCTGATAAGGTAATATCCCAGCTCAGTCCTTTAATTCTATAGTTAACTCGTCCATGCGCCTCATTTTTTATGCAGCTGATGGCACGAGTCGGACAGCGGGTTCAGGAATAGCTCTTCGGAGACATTCCTGGATGCGCTCATGCTCCTTTGTGGAAGCCTTCAAGTCTTCCTTTGTTAATACCCCATTTGATGGCTCATCCCTTTTCGGGCCTAAGGTCAAGGAGACCCTCACTAGGTGTGAACAAGATGGAAAGACTGTATCTGCCATAGGAGTCCGTTTTTCCACCCCTACTAGATCTTACCCCAAAGGGCAAAAGGGAAGAAAATGTGGTTCCGCAAGTCCCAAGGAGCCTTTGAGAACACACGCAGTGAACCCCCCTCCAGGGGCAGATGAGGGGGCAATAATGGAAGACGCCACCCAGGTGGCAGAGGGGGTCCGCAAAACCAGGGTGACAGGGATCAGTTCTTTGGCAAGCCCTACCAGCACTCCTGAAAGGAGGCCCAACTGTCCTACTCTGGAGGCAGTCAGGGGTCATTTATCTTTGTATCCAGATGCCTGGCTAAAAATTACAAAAGATTCTTGTGTACAAAGCTTTATTACCAGAGGGATATGTCATTCCTCTCACAGAACCTCCCTCCGTACGAAAGAAAATCCCAGACATTCCACCCAGTCTCAAGGATCAAGCAACCATAGAGATTCAAAGGTTGCTGAAAAAAAGAGTCATCCCACCAGTCCCATCAGACCAGATAGGATCCAGAACCTACTCCAGATTCTTTTTAGTTTCAAAGAAAACAGGGGCCTGGAGGCCCATTTTGAACCTCAGCAAACTCAATACCTTTGTAAAGGAGGAGACATTCCAGATGGTCATGCTTCAGTCGATCCTTCTGTTTCTAGGAATGGGTGATTGGATGTGCTCTATAGATCTCAAGGATGCGTACTATCATGCCAAAATGGCCAGACCATCCAGAGATCACCTGCATTAATGGCTGGGAGCCAGTCATTATCATTTCCGAGCACTGCCCTTTGGTCTCACAACAGCCCCCAGAGTGTTTACTAAATGCATGACAGTAGTTACGGCTCACCTGAGGCATCTAGGATTCTGAGCACTTCCGTACCTGGATGACTGGCTCCTCGCCGCCACCTCCAGGCATCAACTGGTTCAATCCAGGGATCACATTCTAAATCTGTGTTCTCAGTTAGGAATTACTATAAATTTCAACAAGTCTGCGTTGTCACCATCGCAGCATATTTCCTTTATTGGAGCAGATTTAGACACCACCACCACCATAGTAAAACTGCCACTGGAAAGAATAGTTGCACTTCGGCAACAGGCATCAGACATTCTGACACACAAAGTACCAGCCTCTCAAGTTTTGAAACTACTAGGTACTATGGCAGCAACTCTCATAGCAGTCCCTCTAGGGTGCATGCACATGAGAATACTTCAATGGTTACTCTTCACCCAGTGGTCTTACCAACAACTTCCGATGTCATTCTTAGTAACCATTACAGATTCATGCAAAAAAGATCTTCAATGGTGGTTGACCAGCCACCATGTAATAGTAGGTCGTCCATTTGTTCTTCCCCCGCCATCAGCCACAGTGACCACGGACACTTCTCAGATAGGGTAGGGGGGGCTTTTTCAGGGAAGAACAGCCCAAGGCACCTGGTCAGAGACAGAGTCACAATTGCACATCAATGTCCTGGAGATGAGAGCAGGACTTTTGGCATTGCAGTACTTCCAAGACTCTCTTCCTCTGGGAACAATTGCGATTCAGACCAACGATATGTCAGTAGTCTGATATATCAACAAGCAAGGGGGAACCAAGTCCTATCCCCTGTGTCAAGAGGCCTTAAGAGTCTGGCAGTGGGCTGTATCCACCGGGTGCTTTTTGATAGCGACACACATCCCGGGGAAATCCAGCGTGATCACTGACACTAAGCAGAGCCATTCTGATGCCGCACAAGTGGTCCCTCAAAGACGACATAGCGGAGATGATTTTCCACACATGGGGCTAGCCTTTCTGTGACCTGTTTGCATCCCCCATGAATGCCAAATTCAGAAGCTACTTTGCCCTTAGCCCACCACCAGGGGAAAACCCAAGGGATTCTCTCATACATGTATGCCCCCTGGGACTCCTATATGCATTTCCACCCATTACCCTGATTTCAAAATTCTGCAGTAAGCCAAAACCTTGGGGAGGACTGTAATTCTGATAGCCCCATATTGGCCTTGACAGATTTGGTTTCCCTTCCTTCGACTCTACCAACTAGAGGAACCTTGGATTCTGGACCCAGTTCCAGATCTGCTGACACATTCATCAGGGGCTCTTCATCCTTCACTTCATTCCCTCAGATTGACAGCTTGGCTGATCTGATTTCTAACATAGCCAAGTCCCACAATCTTTCCTCAGAGGTGCAGCATATCCTTGTATCCTCACATAAAGCTTTAACCAGAAAGTTATATGCCAGTAAGTGGGAATGGTTTGCTTTCTGGGCTTCTCAAAATGATATTCACCCATACGTCACCCCAATTGCTAGCATATTAGAGTTCTTGACTAAGCTTTTTAATGAAGGTGTTGTGGCAGCTACCAAACATGTTCAATTGGCTGCGATTTCAAATTTTCACCTCAGATCGGAAAGTTCTAATCTTATGTCTCACAGGTTATGTAGAGCCTTCTTAAAAGGAACCATACATCTCAGACCACCAGTCAGACAACCTTTCACTCCTTGGAACCTAAATTTTGTTCTATCTAGGATCATTCTTCCTCCATTTGAGCCTGCATCTTCCTGCCAACTAAAATTCCTGTTTTGGAAAACCATTTTCTTGGTGGCCATTACATCAGCATGTAGGGTGCCCGAACTTCAGGCCTTATCTATTAAACACCCATATTTGATTTTTCACCCTGACAGAGTGTCACTCCGGACTAACCCTTCCTTCCTTCCAAAGGTATGTTCAGAGGCTAATCTACATCAAACTGTTGAACTCCCAACTTTCTTCAGTAACCATTCCAACAAGTTGGAGTATATGTTGCATAAACTTGATGCTCATAGACAACTCAGATTATATTTGGCTAGAACAAAAGAATTTAGAAAATCAGAACAACTTTTTGTGTCTCATTCTGATACCAAGAAATGGCTACTGGTGTCAAAAGTCACTCTTTCCAAATGGTTGACTGTATAAAATTCACATATTCTTTCATGAATCAACCGTTAGAACATAACGTGAAGGCGCATTCCACAAGGGCTGATTCTACTTCTTCAGCTTATATGGCTAGACAGCTGTTGGACACTATTTGTGCAGCTGCCACTTGGTCAAAGCCACATACCTACATTACACATTCCAAAGTAGATAAAGCCTCCAGGGACAGGCCTTCCTTTGGTTCCACTGTCCTCAGGAATATACTCCTGTGAGCCACCCAGGCTGAATGGTGCTTGTGACTCTAGCCATTTGTAAGAATGAATGGCGGGATTGAACAACTTCACATGTGAGTTAATTTCGCTTTCAGTCTTACATTCCCTCCCGCCTACCCCCTCCAGGCTTCTCGAAGAATGAGTAAGAGATTTGCCGTCTGGTGGGTCTTTGTATAGGATTTCTGACTCTGGCTGGAGTAATGTTCATATTTTTCTTATATTGTATATGTTGGGATCAGCAAACTAGATCTGAGGTGATGCAAGGAGCATCATGGGATAGGGAACTTGGCCTCAAGATACTCAAAATCCTCGAGCTTGTGAAAGCAGCCGACTTGGAGCCGAGGGATCGGCTCTGAACCCATTTGTAAGAATGAAGGCGAGATGAACAACTCGCATGGAACATTATGGTAAGTACATAACTTCTTTTTTCATAAACATATTTACCAGTGCAACACATATAACATAAGTGTTTTCATGGTCTGTCTCCTATAACTCCAGCGTTTTACTGCAGCCATTAACGTCTCTGAGCTTTGGTATACATACATCCCTGAACTGCTCCAGCATGTTGTTTATCCTCATTTGCTTTTGCAAGTGCCCTGATGTTAATAATGTTGCTCATTACTACGTCAGTATGCCATTATCTGCATGCTGTGCAGACCACAGAATTTCTCAGGTTTCCATGCTTACACTCATTGTGTGACTGAATTCCCACATATCGCTGCTTTTCATACAAAATTGCTTACTACAGTGCAAAACATGTCAGAATCCCTGGTTAGTTTTCTTGTCTAAGATGTGGTTTTGAAATGATCTGTTCTGTGTGATTTGGAAGTAACACTTGTTCTGGCTACTTCTAACATTTATAGTTCAAAATATCATTAGGGAAAGTTAATCCTTGGATTTCTGAATAATTAAATGAAAGATTTTCATCACTGTTTGGCAGCAGTTGAAGATCTATTGCCTACCAATAGGGCACTATTGTTTTCCATTTTTTATAAGTATAAAGCTCTGACAGTGTACCACTCAAGCCATTTGGATTACATCATGTAAAATTTGTGCATTCAGTAGAACCTACCTTTGTGTAAAGCCAGTATAATAATATATTTCTGATGCTGATTTTCTTCCTTTTATTTCTGTGCCAACCCCTCCATCCAAACTTATAGTCTAATACTCAGCATCTGACTTTGGCTCTCTTTTTCCACATATGGGAATACAGAAAAAAATGGTGCGGAGATCAAAAACACTGCTCACTTGTTTCATGTGTGTGAGACAGATCTTCTCAGTGCATATGCCCAGGTCTACCCAGTCCTGCTGTGGGATTTGAGAGTCCCTCTGTACCTAACTTTTTGAAAATCAAATAATGAAAACAATTTCCATCTAATTGTATTGTTTAATTTAATCTCCCAAAACAGGGATGTAGTTTGACATTAGCAGCCCTGTATGCCAAATATTTTAATTAGGCCTCTCCACTTACACTTTTAATCTTGCTATCTACATGGATGACAGGTACTATAAGGAATAAATTACACTGAATTTGACAGTGAGGCCAAAAACAAGTCAAACTTTTCCAGCATCAAACAGCTTCTCTTTTGTGTCTGTTCTCCATTATCATATTAAATACTTGTCTCTCAAACTGGACTACATTCCCTTACAGTTTGTAGAAATGCATAGGTACTTGGCTGTTCCATAAAAGGAAATAAAACAATAGCTGTCTCTGAAAGTGTTCTTCTGGCCTTCAGTTTTTTAAATTATATCTGCATTTCTTACAGAAATGGTCTAATGTAAGTTATTTCTATTCTGTAATTCATTCCTTATTTTATTTTTCTGGTATTCAGAATTTAAAAGAAATGAAAACATTTTATTGAGTTTGCTTTAGACTGTGGTGGTTTAAGTGAATTTATTATTTTAACTATAACCATGTTAAATGTACTCATCCATTCATACATTGCAGTAATGGTCCTGAAGCATCAAAAAATATGTTATAAATAATAATAAATGTACATCTAATGTATTTAAAAAGATTCAGGGCTGCTGATCAATAGATAACTTAGTGACTGAACAGCGTTAATGATGCCACTTATTGTCAGTGGCACAAGTAGGCAGTTACTGCATGCTGACAGGAAAACCTGGATATTATAAAGAGAGCATTTGTCATTCCAGCAAAAGCAATTTTCTTCAGAACCCAATCTGTTGGCATAAGTACATCAACTCACGAACCATTAAAAACTGAAATAAAATAGTAAAACAATGTATTTGAAGGCACTAAGCCCCCCCCCCAAACATCTTAAGTAAATGATCTCTGAGATTGCACAACAGTGTTAGTAAATAGAAACCCCCTTTCCCCTACTGTTCTGTGAGCTCAGTGCAACCATGAAAGTTCATAAAACACTTGCTACCCTATAAGGAGCACTGACCCAAAGTGCATTAAAACAAATATAATTGCACACATTAAAAGAACCGTAGCACTATCAGTCATTAAAAAAATTCTGAAGTCATTTGTGTATCAATTTTTCTACAGCTAATGCAAATATAATTCTCCTACCATGCCATGCATTTCATTTGTGAAAATAAAGATAAAAAAAAAGTCAGGTTCACTTACATGCGCTCACACAGTAGCTCATGAGCCTAAAAGAATCCTTAGCTTGACTGTAGCTGTAAAAGAGCAATAAACAGATACTGTCCTTACAAAGGAGACTAAATGTACATAAAACAATCAAATGGAAACAGTGAAGTGTTGTTTTTTGGCAAATATGAAGTAAGAGGCAGATGTTCTTTGTAGTCCCTTTTCAGCTACAACCTCTATAGCAAGACTAAAGACAGATTATGTGCATAGAGAATTTAGAGAAGACAATAAAACAGCAGATCTTTTGGGAGGCAACCACAGTACTCAAAATAGCATGGGCACAGAGAGTACATAAAACACAATGGAAGCAACTGGAGGTCATGGAAAAAAACAAACACCCAAATTCTTGAGCTGTGAGACAATAATACTAACCTTTGACTAATGTCCTACCCTTTATAGAATGACCACTGAACATAGACTAAAGAAGTGAAAGCAGTGAGAGTGTCTGAACATAAGGTCTGAAGGAGGCAGAAGGTTTGGCAGGGGACAATGAGAACTGAAAATGAGTTCAGGGGGCAAGGGTGCATGGCCTTACTCAACAAGCAATGAATATAAATTCAAAATATGCAAGGAGTTTGATCCTAGAATGTCAAGCAATAAATATAAATTCAAAATATGTGAGGAGTTTGAGCCTTGAATGTTTGGTATAAAACTTTTCAGATTACTTATCTCAAAGTTTCAGAAAGAGTGATTTCTGAGGAGACATGGTAAGAGATGTACTGTTCCTTATCATAATTGTGAGATTAGACATTGCAAGTCACAACACTTGAGAAATTCCGTGAGGTAAACAGCAAATTCTGAAACTCACTGTTATACCTTCAAGATGTTTTGCAGGGAGGCTTTGCACTCCTGCAGTCCCTGCTGCAAGTGCATACTAACTCTAACATCACTTTCCACTGGAGTGGGAGGGAATAAACCAACATATCTTCTCTCCGGGATTTGATCTGTATTTCTTCATAAATCATACTTGCAGTTCTGCACTTGCAAGAATTGCAGTTACATTCTCTGAATTTCAGCAGGTAACTGGCTGGGATGGCTGTTCTCCTAGACAATGAGCATCTTAGCAGACAATTTGCAAGAAAGAGCAATGGGTGTTTAGGTAGTGATACCCAGGAGCCCAGTAGCACAGAAGGCTGAGGTGCAGGGTGCTATATTTTACCTTAAGCCTGAAGTCCAAGCTCTGTAATGAGCTGTTATTGTTACAAGTTATCAAATTAGTGAGAGCACCAGGATGATGATCGTTTTTCACAAGAAATGTGTCACTTCCCAGTTCAGCTGGTCCCAAGTGAAGTAATGTTGCCCAGGAGCACAATAACACAGAAGATTGAGGTGCAAGGTACTATATATTTATATTACCCTAAGCCTGCAGCAACTCTAACAGGACAGACAAGCTATGAATATAAATTCAAAATATGTGAGGAGCTTGATCCTTGAGTGTTTGGCATAAAACTTTTCAGATTACTTATCACAAAGTTTCAGAGACAGACAAGGCTACCTAGAACTCAGAAATAAAGCAAAGAAATAAATGAAGCAAGATAAAATTAACTACTATCAACATATCCAAACTTAACACCAAAATAATCCCACAAAATTCTAGTCTGCTATCAATAAAATTCTCCTACCAGAAAAAGCCACTACCCACTCTCCATGCACCCCCAATACAGACAATATAGTAATTGAATTCAATAAAACCTTCACAGAAACTATTACTGCCCTTGTCACTAGTCATTTCCCCACCTCTTTTACAGCCACCCCAACCCTACAGAACCTAAATAATTTCTTATTACAACCAGTATCTATAGACTTCATAAAGAAACTATTACAAAACTTAAACCAACAATCCTCTGCAGCTGACAACCTTTCGGCAGACTTTCTTAGACTTGCTGCAGAGGGACTCACATACCCTATTTTTATCCTTATTAACCAATCCATCACTGAACAGAAAGTCCCAGAAATCTGGAAGATCTTTAATGTCCTCTACATAAAGGGGGCAACTCATTAGAACTATCAAACTATAGACCAATAGCCATCTTATCCCCTCTATCCAAAATTTTGGAGAAATACATACATTTGGCCCTTTTTTTCAATTATAAAGGAATTCCCAATACTATTCTAGCATGTCCAAAGGTCAGTTGTCAATCTCCTCTCCGGTCCAGCTGGTGAATCTTGGAATCTTGAGGCAATGTTACAACTGCCTCATGTACACAGACAACCCTCTCCTCCTCCCAACAAATTCCAACACATGTGAGAGATGCAACCATATAGCCATACTGGAGGCTAAGCTCTCTCAACTCAGTACTGGCGAAACCAGTCAGGAGGAGAAGGAAACCACACTCACTACAATTCCAATCTCACATATACTTACCACGACAGCAAACCAAACACATAAACACACAAAAACATACTGGGAGGTTCTAAATAAAAATCTGCCTAAGCAGCAAAAACCTCCAAAGCAGACACCCAAACAACCGCTACCCCAAAACAAAACTCGTGCAACACATAGCTCACAAAGCCAGTGTGCCGAACAGTCACAGCCCTTAAGGCTAAACAACACACCTGATACACTTGTAATAGGTGACTCTATCGTCAGGCACACTGACATCCCGCTCACCAGGCTGAACAAGAAGGTCACGGTGAACTGCCTGTTGGGCGCTAAGATCCGCCACATAACACAAGCACTCAGGTCACTCCAAGGCAAGTACAAATATGACTCAGTCATTGTCCATGCTGGTGTGAATGACCTGAGACGTACCTCCCTGGACTACATGAAAAGAGACATAGAGGAGCTCTCTGAGCATGTACAAAACACTCCAAATACTGCAATACTAAAGAACAAATTCCCGATGTGCTAGCCCAAACGAAAGACCACAGCTCGAACAAGGAAAATGAATAATTTATTGACCAAAATTCACACAGAGCTCCAAGATAACTGACAGGTTTAGCGCTTTCATCTGCAACAGGCAGACTTCCTCAGAACCATTGGAACACACAAATTCTTTTCAATTTAAAAACTTTTTGGTGCCAAGAACTTTTTCCTATTCTCTTAAAGTGCCATAAACATTTAATACAGCATATCCACACATTTAATACTATTATAACCATCGTGACAAACGCTATCCTAAAGATAAGTTCCGTGAATGTACGGATTCTATACAAGATCTATACATGTATAAAAATGTATAAAATTCATGTAAATATATTAATCATATAAATACCTAACTATATAAAAACAGATAAAAACATCAACAATTAAGTATATAAATCAAATAAATATGCCAACAATAGATGGGTATGTAAAATATATGTATAAAATGTGGAAATACAAGGATGAATAAATATGTAAACACTATCAAGCCCTATTGCTGACTATTCCTAAGACATAATGTGTAATACTAGTAAGAATAATACTAATTGATGTGTACAAAGATGAACAATTTAGTCTAATAATAAAAAGGGCTTGATGCTGATATAATCGTTCAACCCTGGACTAGTGGTGGCATCACATAAAATTTGCCACTTACTCTCCAACATAGCTAAATAGGTTTTCCAATTACCTCCTCTCACTAAAACATCAGTATGATCTATAATAAAGAATGTAAATGAGTGTGCGGGACCTCTTTCCATAATATGTTTACTTAAGGCATTGTTGGTGTCCTTCCTTTTTTTCTTGTACAAATGCTCATAAATTCTAGTTTTAAACTTTCTCTCCGTCTTTCTAATGTAGTATGCCGAACAAGATGTACAGGTAGCCAAGTATACCACTCTCATGGTATTACAATTTCCGTTTTTACTATGTACATAAGTCCTGGTCATGTTGTTTAACCTCATCAACTTGCTACCGTTGATATATTTGCATTGACTACATGAACCACAACTCATGGTGCCTTTATTATGATTTGAAGACATATCCTTCCCCTTATTATTTTCTAACAAATTTTTCAAGTTAGCTGATGTTTTAAAAACACATTTAGGATGATTCCCTATAATGCTACTGATGTTATCCGAGGTAGTCAAAATATTCCAATGTCTATACAAAATTTCTTTAACTAAATTTGTATAGGGATTGAACCTGATGACACAAACATTGGTACCCTTATATAAATCAATTTTATTAGGTGCTACAAAAAACTTCCCTAAAAGGGGTGGGTATTTATTCCCCCATTCTCTTTTAACATAATTTAGGGTTTGTACTAACATGGCTTTTGGGTATCCTCTATTCAAGAACATATGATATATGGTGTCAAGTTCCTTATCCATAATATCCCTCCTGGAAGACATGCATGCAGCACGTATACACTGTCCTTTAAACACGTTCTTGAAAACGTGTAAAGGATGATTACTTCCATAGTCTAAATAATCATTTGAAAAAGTCTCCTTCCTGTATATTTTGGAAATGAACCCTTCACCGTCATTACTAACAAAAGTGTCCAAATAAGAGATCCCATCATATTCAACTCTATGTGTAAATTTTAGGAAGTTGGTTGTATTGTTAATGTATTCAATAAAATTCTCAATTTCATCAGCTGGCCCTTTCCACAATATAAATAAGTCATCCACTTATCTAGTATACAACACCATATACTTGTAAAAATCACTTGTGAAAACATATTCAGTTTCCCACTCAAGCATGACTAGGTTCGCGAAGACAGGAGCGCAAGAGGCGCCCATCGCGACTCCTCTACTCTGCCTAAATAATTCCCCCTGGAATTGGAGGTAGTTGTGGTCTAAAACTAACCCCATCATATCAACTATAAGGCAGATCTTATCCCAACTGAGATCTGAATATTTACGCAAGCTACTGCAGAAATATTCTAGTCCAACTTCCTTAGGGATACAAGAGAAGAGATCCACCACATCCACCGTAAGGAAAATTAAGCCATTATCCCATAATTCTGGAGTTAATTTCCCAAGAAAATTCCATGAAACTTTGGTTAAATGTGTTACATTTTGATAAACATGTTTAGTCCAATGATCTATGGTAACTCCTATGTTGAATGTCTTGGAATTAGAGCCAGAAATAATTGGCCTAAAAGGAGGTTTCTCTAAACATTTGTGTATCTTGGGAATACCTATAATATTAGCCATTCTAGGAAATTCCACCCTTACAAATTGATATATTTCATTGGTTATACGATTATCTAACAGGTATTCCTCTATGGCTAGATCGATCCTCTTATACCCTTTCCACAAGATAAATAAGTCATCCAGGTATCCAGTATACAACACCATATACTTGTAAAAATCACTTGTGAAAACATATTCAGTTTCCCACTCAAGCATGACTTATTTGGCTCTTCCCGCTCCGTTCGCCCTGTGGGCTCACTCCGCTCCCCTACCCTACCCCCAAATTCCACCCGCCCCCAGCACCTCTACATTTATACCTCTCGATCCCCCTCCCATGTATACTAATTAACCAATCAGAGTCCTACTCTCGTTACCCCTCCTACTCTTACTCCTCCCACCCCACTTTACCTCACTCCACCACTTAACCTATCATAGTTCTTCTACTTGACCCCTCCCACTCTTTCTCTTCCATCTCCATTATAGTTTCCCTTCTCATCACAGATTTTTCCCTCTCTCTCCCCTGCAAATACTTTCAACCCTATCCTCTTCCTAAGACCCCATCCTTTTATTTTTGTTTGTGCTGCCTACGCAACTCCACTACATCAATCTCTTCCACCTCTGCTTGCCAAACATGCCTCCCAAAATCCTTCATAATATCTATGTCCCATCATTACTACTTGTACTTCTCATTCCCCTATATTTTGCTACGTCCTACTCTCACAAAATACCCTTTTCCCCTCCTCCTACACAAACCAACCCTTGTACTCATTCACAACCTTCTCTATCTACCTACTACAACAACATATCTTCCACTCTTATTCCTCCCAAAACACTGTACCTTTTCCATCCCAAAAGCCTCACCACACCAAAAACTCTCACTCTGAAAATCCTCCCTCCCCATAACAGCCTCCTACTTCTAAAAGACAAAAAGTTACTACCAATAATGACCTTGTCTTATGTGGCGATATTCATCCGAACCCTGGCCCCTGCCTCACCACTAACAACGTCTCCCCAACCCCTTTTTCTCCCTCTGGAATAAAACATAGTCCCCCTCCCAATTCTTCTACCACTTCCTCTCCTAACCCCCTTAAGCTCTTCTCTATCAATGCTCACAGCCTAAATAACAAAATTCACCATCTTCATGCTTGGATTTGCCACAACCAACCAGACATCCTAGCCATTTCTGAAACCTGGCTAAAACCCCACATCACCGACTCTGAAATCTTACCTCCTGGCTTCCAAATCCACAGAACTGACCGACCAAATAAAAAAGGTGGAGGCTCTGCAATAATTTTCTCTAACCTTCTCTCCCTGATCCCTCTACAAATTCCAACTCCTGAGTTCAAAAACGCTGAACTTACAGCCAGTCTCCTTCGACTAAATAAACATAAGAACATCTGCATTATCTCCCTTTATATATCCCCAGGTGACAACACAACAACCCTTGAAAATATTCTTTACTGGGCCTCAACTGAAATCAAATTTGAAACCTACATTCTAGGCGACGTTAACATTGATTGGAATAAAATCAACTCTCCTTCCCCCTCCCAATTCATCAACCTCTTTAACTTCACCCAAGTAATACACTCAACCACCCGGCCTAACAAAACAAATCCCCAGGATCTACCATTGACTGGATCCTAGTCTCTCATCCAAACAAAATAACTCTTTCAGGCACTATCCCTGATACCTTCAGTGACCATCTCCCTACTTTCATACACCGCTCCGCTAACTCTACCCAATATCTACACCACTACATCCACACTCGTAATCTCAGCAACTTCAACCCAACTATCTTCTCAAACATTCTTAAACATACCAACTGGCAGACCCTAAATACACTTCCCTAGACAAAGCTGTAGAACAGTTTAACTCTATCTTCCTAAATACTCTGAACTCCTAGCTCCTCCAAGAAACAAACGAGTCAAAGCTAACTCTGCCCCTGGCTATCCAAAGAAACAAAACAAGTCATGCATCAAAGGGACAAATCTTGGAAGCTATACCAGAAAAATAAAATCCCTTCTTCCCTGCTCCAATACACCCAACTCCAACCTAGCAAAAAACTAATCACCCTGGACAAAAGAACTACTACTACAAACTACAGTCCAACCAAAATAAGAAGCCCACACCGTTCTGGAAATCAGTAAATTCTCTTCTCCACCCAGGATCTAAAAATAACCCTTGCCCAGACCCAAGTAAAACTGACTCAGATCTAAGCTCTCTCTTCAACAAATTCTTCACGGAATCTATAGCTAATCTTACCAAATCTTTCCCCAACAATAATACATCCAACTCTCTTTCCTCTACTCCCAACAACCCTCTAACTGTCCTCCCAGTTTCCAGCTGAAACCTGTTTCAACTATATTCATAAAAGACTCTTATCTAAACTAAAGCCATGCACTAATGCCCTGATAACATCCCTCCTCTTTCCTTAAATGTGCTGCGAAGGTATTGCTCTCCTATCAGCATCTTAATTAACAGATCTATAAAGAGTCATATGTTCCTATGCTTTGGAGATCAGCCTACATTCTCCCACTTCATAAAGGAGGCAAAAACACAAATATCTCCAACTTTCGCCCAATTGCCCTACTCTCACCTTTATCAAAATCCTAGAGAAATCGTCCACCACCAACTCATGCCTTTCTTAAGCCATAACCACCTCCTAACACCCACCCAACATGGTTTCCGCCCTGGACACAGCACTATTACTGCCTTACTATCCTTCTTAGAAACAGTCAACCAAGCCAGGGATTCTGGGTTACTAGTTTCCACTGTACTGCTAGATCTGTCTAAAGCCTTGACACCATCTCTCACAAACACCTTCTCTTTCATCTATCAAACCTTCATCTCTCCCTGATACTCTATCCTGGTTCTCTAGCTACTTATCAGATAGATCCCAAGCTGTCAAATGGAACAACTCTACCTCCTCCTTCTTACCTACACCCACTGGTGTTCCCCAGGGTCCATCCTTGGACCCATGCTTTTCAACATCTTCATAAATAACCTTCACTCTGCCATCCCAGACACAACAGTCATCCAATACGCAGATGATTCTACCTTAGTCTGCGCCTCCAACATTCCCGAACTACTGACAAAACCCAAATAGCTTTTTCCACTACTGAGAACTGGATGCACCAAAATCATCTCTCTCTAAACTCTAATAAATCCAAAATTCTTCTCTTTGCTCCCTCCAGGGCTTGCACATTTGATAAAACAGCATTCAAAATCATAAGCCAAACAAAGTCAACCATAGAGGTGGTCCCATCTGCAAAACTCCTTGGCATCACTATAGACGAGCACCTCAAATTTGATAGCCACATACAACAAAACATAAAGAAAACCCACCAAAAGCTAGGTATGCTCTATAAGAACAACTGCTTTCTCTCCAACTCCGCTAGACATTCCTTAGCAACTACCTATCTTCTACCATCTCTACTATATGGAGCCCTCTCCTTACTAACCTGTCTTCTTCCATCTCCACTAAACTCGAAATCTGCTATAATAAAATCTCTAAATTTGCTACCAAATCTAAAACCTCTTCTCACCATTGTCTTTCCCTACAAACTCTGAACTGGCTAGAACTCCCTAACTACCTAGACTACCTCCAACTAACCACTGCTCATAAATTAATATTCTACCCTAAAAAATCCCAGCCCTAGCAAACATCCTTCCGCCATACACCCCAAACAGATCTCTTAGATCTGAACACCAAAATTTAATCACCATCCACAAACCCAATCGCCCTGCTGGCCAGCTCCTTCTCTCCTACTCTCTTGGCAGGAAATGGAACTCTCTCCCTTCTTCTCTTAGAACAACATCTAACACTGAAGCCTTCAAAATCCAACTTTTCTCCTACTTATCCTCTAAACATAAGTGCACCTGCTTACATCCTACATAAATTCCCCTTGAACCCTCTACATCCTTTCTCTTTACTCTACCCTAATACTATCTTCTTTTCTTCTCTTTTTCTCTCTCGATCACTGCTTGATCAAACTATATTCTACTCTCAGTTTATGTACTTTCTCTCCCTCTACTCCTCATATGTAAATATTGTAAATAGCATGTAACCTTACACCTTCTTTTCATACAGTCAAACCTGCTACTTGAAGGAAACTACTAAATCTATTGTATCTACCTTCCTGAATGATGTTTTTTGAAGTATACTGCGTGTATTTGCTTTTTTACTAACTGTATTCAATGTAATGTTATTCCAAATGTATATATTTTATTACTATCTTTTACACTATGTAACTTAGATTGTATTTGCTTTGCTTTTGGAGCTTTTCTCCCCGGGCCTCCATTGAAAATGGGTACGTTCTGGCCCAGTGGACTTCCCCGGTAATCAAACTGGAAATAAATAAATAAAATAAATAAATACCCGATATTCACTTGATTTAAAGAAACCTCTTCATAATTTCCTGACAAATGTAAAATATTGTAAATTTCTATATTATAATCATAGGTATTAAAAATAACTAACCCTCCTCCTTTGTCTGGTTTCATAATTCTGATAGATTTATTAGCCAGAATATCCTCCAGACATCTTCTCTCTCCTATGGTTAGATTGTCCTTAATTAGGTTATCATAATCCTTGTGAATTTGAATGTTATTATATAAATAATAAAGGTCCTTGCATACTAGTTTTTCATATTGACCTACCAGTGGATGGTATACTGGTATGTATGCACTTTTCTTGGAAAGCTTGTTGTTGTAATTTACCCTCAGATTGTTTTCACCATTTTCACTGAATTGAATAGCCAAATTCAATCGACGGCTAAACAATTTAATTTCCTTAATCATGTCCACTATATTAAACCTCCAAGTGGGTATGAATTTCACACCTTTACTAAAAAGAGTACAAAATTCCTGATTAATCTCAATTTCAGTGTAATTATACACATTAAACCCGTTATAAGTGTGTATATTAGGAACTTTCTTATTCGTGTATGAAATCTCTTCAGTATCAACAACCTGTGAACTTAGTACAACATCTAAATTGGAAGTACTCGATGTATTTCTATCTTTCTGATTAACCTCTGATAAACTTTCACTTTTATCAGAATTTAATACCTCCTTCTGTGTTGTTTGGGGGCTGGGAAGAATCTTCCCCCTTGAAAATTCGAATCACTCTCAAATCTTCCCACCCTATCCTACCCTGATGTTCATAATCAATGTCATAACTTCTTCTGTCATTAGGCCATACATAAGCTCTACCATTTTTGTAAAACTCTAAATCTCTCTCTATTTTTCTATGTTTCCGATTGTATATTGCTGCAACCTTATTTTCGGCTATAGCAAACTGTTTATGATACAAATCATTCCATTGTTCAAAACTAGTATCATGTATAATGTCTTCATTTAATTCTTCAATTTCTTTAGTTAATAATGTAATTTTATCCACATTATATTTCATAGGTTTCCTCATATACATATACCCGAACTCATCAAACATATTATTAAAATCTTTAATAGTCGTACTATTATAGTGTAAACCCAAAGGTAGCTTAAAAAAATCTAAGTCCCTTTGGTACAACCTGCAAACTTATGCATTGTTCTAAATATGCATTATCTAATTTAATGCTTTTAATATCAATCAATTTCTTACCCAAAACATGTATTTTTGTTTTGATAGAATCCCCTGATGTGCTTATAAACTTCTTATAACGTACACTATTGGTCTCATCATTTTAAAATCAAAGTCATCATGTAAAAATAAATCAATAGTATCAATTTTTTGACGTTTATTAATATCCATATTTGAACGTCCTTTACTATTGATACCAGTCAATTTATCACAAGGACTGGATATATTGTCTCCATTTACAGTACCTTTAAGAAGCCTCAGCCTTTTTGGCCATAGATGAATAAGTTCTAATAGTTTCACGATTCTTCGGTTTCGCTCCCGTTCTCCGAATTTCCTCTTCTGAGTGAAATAAACTAAAGTCGAAAGTGAATTCGGCTTCTGGAGATAGATTGATGTTGATCTCCCTGGAAGCTTGCCGTTTGCGTGGTAAAGGCACAGAACATATCGGCTCAGCTACTTGTTGTCCATTCGGTATATCTGCCGAAATACTAGTTCCCGTTATAATATTGGCAGTAGCGTTAACTATATTAGGGCATGGGTTAGATGACAAACACTCCGTGACAGCCGTATGCTTCACAGTCTCAGTCAAGTTGCTAACCAGAACTAGTAATTTACTAACATCCGCTTGCAGCGATGTAACCTCCGCACGTAAAGTAACAAACTCTTCCCTGTCCCATGAAGCCAGTGGTGAATCAGAAGGCTCAGCCATCGAGTGGAACGCACAAAACACTCCAAACACTGCAATACTAAAGAACAAATTCCTGATGCACTAGCCCAAACGAAAGACCACAGCTCGAACAAGGAAAATGAATAATTTATTGACCAAAATTCACACAGAGCTCCAAGATAACTGACAGGTTTAGCGCTTTCATCTGCAACAGGCAGACTTCCTCAGAACCATTGGAACACACAAATTCTTTTCAATTTAAAAACTTTTTGGCGCCAAGAACTTTTTCCTATTCTCTTAAAGTGCCATAAACATTTAATACAGCATATCCACACATTTAATACTATTATAACCATCGTGACAAACGCTATCCTAAATATAAGTTCCGTGAATGTACAGATTCTATACAAGATCTATACATGTATAAAAATGTATAAAATTCATGTAAATATATTAATCATATAAATAACTAACTATATAAAAACAGATAAAAACATCAACAATTAAGTATATAAATCAAATAAATATGCCAACAATAGATGGGTATGTAAAATATATGGATAAATATGGATTATACATGTATAGATCTTGTATAGAATCCGTACATTCACGGAACTTATATTTAGGATAGCGTTTGTCACGATTGTTATAATAGTATTAAATGTGCGGATATGCTGTATTAAATGTTTATGGCACTTTAAGAGAATAGGAAAAAGTTCTTGGCGCCAAAAAGTTTTTAAATTGAAAAGAATTTGTGTGTTCCAATGGTTCTGAGGAAGTCTGCCTGTTGCAGATGAAAGCGCTAAACCTGTCAGTTATCTTGGAGCTCTGTGTGAATTTTGGTCAATAAATTATTAATTTTCCTTGTTCGAGCTGTGGTCTTTCGTTTGGGCTAGCGCATCGGGAATTTGTTCTCTGAGCATGTAGCCCAGGCTGGTATGACCCTGACCTTGAGTAGCATCTTACCCTCACCAAGAATGATGCCACAATATGAAGACAAGATGATCAATTTCAACAATTGGCTTAAGTATTGGTGTCATTCAAAGGGGATCCAATGCCTGTCAGCCTGGGATGACATGCTCGACAAGCCACGATGCTTCGCTAGGGACAGCTTGCACCTGTCACCCCTGGGCTTTCGGATATTGGCAAAGGCTCTTGCTACCCCATAGTGCCTTTTTTAGGCAAGGCTCAAAAGACAAACCCACCTCCATAGGTATCACAAGGGATAAGAAACTAAGAGTAATGCTACTCAATGCCAGAAGTCTAAACCTCAAGATGCACGCACTCGAAACTCTCCTTAGCATGGAGAACATCAATATCTGTGCAGTAACAGAAACCTGGTTCAACGCTCCCGAGAGCACCCCAGCACTACCAGGTTATACCTCATACCATGCTTTTCGGCCCCAAAACTTGGACCGTACTACAAAAGGAGGGGGAGTATCAAAATCCCTAATAGGGAAGGCATCTCTGATCAGTACTAGCAAAAAATTACGATCCCTCATAAAATCCTCCAAGGCCAGCTTCGAGAGAAAAATTGCACAGGACACCAAAGACAATCATAAGGCTTTTTTCAGTTATGTTAGAAACCTGGGATGCAACTCACAGACTTGTTCTGAGTTGATTCTAAACGACAAAAAAATACACTGAACACACAGACATCGCCAATATCCTGGCAGACAGGTTCAGTGCAAACTTCTCCACCACCTCCCCCCAAAAGAGCAAGTATCTATCCCAGCAGAGGGCTGCCTCCCAAACATCTCAGATGCTCAGGTGAAGGCTGCCCTCTCCAAAGCAAAAAACACTGCTTCCATGGGACCAGATGGCATCCCAGGTTGCGTCCTACATGAACTACAAGAGGAACTAATCCCTCAAATAAAACAGCTATACAATCTCAGCCTCACTACAGGATATGTGCCCACAGAATGGCGTACAGCAACAGTGGTCCCACTCCACAAAGGTGGAGCCTCTACGGACCCTGGAAACTATCGTCCCATAAGCCTGACTAGCTTAGTCTGCAAGGCTATGGAGAGGATCATCATGGAGCTCATAAACAAAGACATTAGGGACCTACAGACACTAGATCCTACCCAGTTCGGCTTTGTCAAGGGCAGATCCTGCCTTTTGAACCTGGTTGACTTCTTTGAAACAGTCACCAAAGCCATAGATGAAGGGAAGGTAGTCCACACAGCCTATCTGGACCTTGCAAAGGCATTTGACACAATACCCCACTCGGGCATCATAGATAAGCTATCCAGCTTAAATATAAACCCCTATGTCACAAGATGGGTCGCAAACTGGCTCAAAGACAGAACCCACAGAGTGAGAGTTGCTGGAGCCATGTCAGACTCGAAACCGGTCACAAGTGGCATCCCACAGGGTTCTGTCCTGGGACCACTCTTGTTCGGTATATACTTTTCCGAGGTACAGGCAAACGTGGGAGGACTATGGCTCACCAAGTTCGCAGACGACTGCAAACTGGGCACCATAATCAACTCTCCAGCTGACACAAACATCCTTCAAAAAGGTCTCACAGAGACAGATAACTGGTGCCAGTGGCATGGTTTAAAGCTAAATGCCAAAAAATGTATAGTCATACGCTTTGGCAAAAACAATGTGCCCACAAATTACCACATAGGCAGAAACCCATTAAGTACAGAGAAAGTTATTAGGGACCTGGGGACCCAAGTTGATAGCAATCTCTCCTTTGAAAACCACATTGCCAAAGTGGTTAGAAAGACCTTCTACATAGCCCACCTCATCACGAAGGGTTTCACATCTAGATCGAGAGGTAATCGTGCCCCTTTATTCATCCTTCATCAGGCCCATCATAGAATACAATGCCCCTTTTGGTATGTACCTTACCCGACACCTGCAGCAATTAGAAAGACCCCAAAAGTATCTCACCAAGAGGATCAAGGGTCTCAAACAGATGCCATATGCTGCTCGGTTAAAAAAACTCCAGCTCTACTCAGTTGCATACCGCCTACTTCGAGGCGATCTCTGCCTGACATACAAAGCTATGTCAAATCCAGAATTAATGGACATGCTCCACCTCAGTAAATCTAAATCCCTTAGAGCCACACGCTCGAGGGACTTGAACCTCAGCACAGAAATAAATAGAACTTGCTGGAGGGACAGGTTCATAACCCAGAGGCTCCCTTTGCTCTGGAATTGAATTCCAGTTCAAGTGAGGCAGAGCACCTCACTGAATCTCTTCAAGAAGAATCTCAATAAGTGGATGGGGGATCGTAGGTTTGTCCCAGGGATTACTCCCGTGTCACTATTAGACAGAGGCACAGTAAACTTAACCTTAAAAAGGGCACAGTATACTCAAATCAAGGGGTGGCGTAAGCCATACAGAATCAGACTAGGCTTATAATTACCCCAGGGCAGATAGCCTAGCATGAACCTATGAACCTAATATTCGTCAAAGATACCCACACCTCCAGGTTGGTGGCACAGCACGAAGCATCAGAGACTATCCATGTGCAACTAACAGTGGGTAAAACTGCCTTCCAGTTTATAGCCTGCTACAGACCACCCTCCCAAACCCAGGAACCCCACTCGGCCTTCCTGAGAACACTGGAAAATATGAAGATCTCTCCAAACACCATTATATTGGGCGACTTCAACTACCCAAACATAGACTGGGAGCATTACTCTAGCTCCAACACCCTAGCCCAAAGGTTCCTAGAATTTATAAACTCAAATGCTATGGAACAACTTGTTACCACTCCCACAAGAGGGGAAAACATACTGGACCTGATCATCACCAACATGGGGACTCTCTGCTCCAGACCAGAAGTGTATCCCTCACTGGTAAGATCAGACCATAAACTAATCTCACTGGATATTCACATCCCGACTGCACCCCCTGCCCTGAAAACCACAGTGAAAAACTTCTCTAAAGCAAATTTCACACTCCTCAAAACTGAGGTGGAATCCTTCAAAGCCCCCGGGCCTGTGAAAAATATGGCCCAGACCACAGAATCCTTTATAAACGCATTCTATGAACACCTTCAGGAATGCATGGATCATGCATTCCCAAATAAAACCAAGACCCAATCCTCCAAAGGCAGACGTCCTGTCTGGTGGACCCCAACCATAAACAAACTATACAATAGAAGGAGGAAGCTACTACATGATAAGAGCAAAATCCCAAAAAGGGAATGCATCTCTGATCAGTATTAGCAAAAAACTATGGGCACTCATAAAATCGTCTAAGGCCAGCTTCGAGAGAAAAATTGCACAGGACACTAAGGATAATCACAAGGCTTTCTTTAGTTATGTTAGGAACCTGAGTGGGAATTCCCAGATATGCTCAGAATTTGTCCAAAATGACAAAAAATACACCGAACCCACAGACATTGCCAACATCCTAGCTGACAGGTTCAGCGCAAACTCCCCCCCCTCCCCACCAAAAGGGCAAATATTTATCCCAGCAGAGTGCTGCCCCCCTGACATCTCAGATGCTCAGGTAAGAGCTGCCCTCTCCAAAGCAAAAAACACAGCATCAATGGGACCAGACGGTGGCCCGGGCTGCGTCCTACATGAACTCCAGGAAGAGCTAAACCCAAACATAAAACTACTGTTCAATCTCAGCCTTACTACAGGATATGTACCCAAAGAGTGGCGTACAGCAACAGTGGTCCCTCTCCACAAAGGTGGTGCCTCAACGGATCCTGGAAACTATCACCCCATAAGCCTGACTAACTTGGTCTGCAAAGCTATGGAAAGGATCATCATGGACCTCATAAATAAAGATATTGGGGACCTACAGACACTGGATCCTACCCAGTTTGGCTTTGTTAAGGTTTGTTAAGGGCAGATCCTGCCTCTTAAACATGGTTGATTTCTTTGAAACAGTCACCAAGGCCATTGACGAGGGAAAGGTGGTCCAAACAGCCTACCTGGACCTCGCAAAAGCCTTCGATACAATACCTCACTCGGGCATTATAGATAAGCTCACCAGCTTAAATATAAACCCCTATGTCACTAGATGGGTTGCAAACTGGCTCAAGGACAGAACCCACATGGTTAGAATTGCTGGAGCCATGTCAGACTCCAAACCAGTTACAAGTGGCGTCCCCCAAGGCTCAGTCCTGGGACCTCTCTTGTTCGGTATATATTTCTCGGAGGTACAGGCCAACACGGAAGGACTGTGGCTGACTAAGTTCGCAGATGACTGCAAACTGGGCGCCATAATCGACTATCCAGCCGACACAAGCATCTTCCAAAAGGGCCTCATAGAAACAGACAACTGGTGCCAGAGCCATGGCCTCAAGCTAAACACCAAAAAGTGTATAGTCATCCCCTTTGGCAAAAACAAAGTGCCCACAAATTACCACATAGGTGGTAATCCATTAAGTACAGAAGAAGTAATTAGGGACCTGGGGACCCAAGTTGATAGCAATCTCTCATTTGACAACCACGTGGCCAAAGTGGTTAGAAAAATATTTTATATAGCCCACCTAATCATGAAGGGATTCACATCTAGATCAGGGGAGGTCATCGTGCCTCTT
The DNA here is from genome assembly GCF_019279795.1 of Protopterus annectens. NCBI lineage: Eukaryota > Metazoa > Chordata > Ceratodontiformes > Protopteridae > Protopterus > Protopterus annectens. The sequence goes on along the minus strand of NC_056743.1, from coordinate 486,672,882 downwards.
TACTCATCCCTCATCAGGCCCATAATTGAGTACAATGCCCCTTTTGGGATGTACCTTACCAGACACCTGCAGCAACTGGAAAGACCCCAAACGTACCTCACCAAGAGGATCATAGGGCTCAAACAGATGCCATATGCTGCCCGGTTAAAGAAACTCCAGCTCTACTCAGTGGCATACCACCTGCTCAGAGGCGATCTGTGCCTGACGTATAAAGCCATATCCAAACCGGATTTAATGGACATGTTGCACCTCAGAAAATCCAAATTCCATCGAGCTACGTGCTCGAGAGACTTGAACCTCAGCACTGAAATAAATAGGGCATGCTGGAGGGACAGATTCATAACCCAGAGGCTCCCTTCACTCTGGAATAAAATCCAAGTCCAGGGAAGGCAGAGTCCCTCATTGACTCTCTTCAAGAGGAATCTTGATGAGTGGTTGGGAGATCGTAGGTTTACCCCAGGTATCACTTCTAAGTCACTGTTAGACAGTGGCACAGTATACTAACCTCGAAAAAGGGCATAGCAAAATTAATTTAAAATGGGTGGCGAAAGCCAAACACACTCTGGCTAGGCTTATAAATGCCCTAGGGCAGATAGCCTAGTATGAACCTATGAACCTATATCCAAATCATAAACTATTTACAAACACTTCTGTCCAACACCCAACACAGCTTTTGCCCCTTTCACACCACCACCACAGCCCTCTTGTCCTTCACTAATGCTGTGAATTATCACAGAAACAAAGGGAACTTTGTCTCGTCTATCTTTCTGGATTTATCGAAGGCCTTTGACATAGCAAGTTAATTACTGATCTCTCTGAACTAAATCTTGGCCATTCTACACTTGCATGGTTCAACAACTGTCTAAGCAATCAGAAACGAGCTGCACTTTGGCAACAAAACTTCTCTCCTCGTCTGCCAGTCACACTAGGGTTACCAGAAGGCTCTAGGCCCATTACATTACTTTTCTCTACAGTCTTAAAAAATGTACACACCTCAGTACCAAAAGCTTCTGTAATTCAATATGCAGATGATTCCACCCTCATTTGTGCAGCTCCCACCATTCAGGAACTGAATAAACTAACACAGGATTCCTTCTCAGCACTTTAGGAATGGCTAAATGATAGCCAGCTTATCTTAAATCCAGACAAAACAAAACTCAACTCGTGCTTTTCTATCCTACCAGACATCCTACCACTCCACCACCTTTTACATCTTATCCAGCAACAAAACAGACATCAAAACCACAACTCATACCAAAAAAAATCACAAAAGCAACCATTGTCCAATCCCACCTCATTGCTACACTTATATATGCTTCACCTATTCTCACCAACCTCCAAAAGTCTGACTTAGCCAAATATATAGCTATAATAAAATCGCTAAATTTACCATGACTCCTCGTACAGGTCACATCACTGTACAGCTCTCAAAGAACTGAAATGGCTTGAACTCCCACAGATCCTACTCTACAATCAACTAAACAAGGCCCACAAAATACTCTATCAGCCAGAGAAAATACCTTCCTTCCAAAACCTACTACAGCCATACTCAGGCAACAGGACTCTTTGCTCCAGTAACAAATCCCTAGTAAAAGTCACCAAATCCAAAAATACAGCACGAGACGCTCTTTTCTCTACCTATATACCTAAAACCTGGAATACCTTACCACATGTGGTTAGAAGCAGCAACTAGTAATTTGTCGGCCATTTTGGGTCATACAGCACTCTTGTTATAGAAAGTACCCCAAAAAAGCAAACCCCATTTCTCGGTCACCCACATCCCCCAGAACCTTTTCTTAAGTTTTTCTGTCTATTCCTTCTAGCATGTCGAGGGATCAGTTGCTAATGTCCTCTCCTGCTCAGCTGGTGAACCTGGGAATATTGAGGCAATGTTACAATTGCCTCATGTATACAGACAACCCTCTCCTCCTCCCACAAAACACAAATACATGCGAGAGATGCAACTATATGGCCAAACTGGAGGCTGAGCTCTCCCAACATAGGACTGGCATGACCAGACAGGAGGAGAAGGTAACCACACACACTATAGACCCAGTCTCACATAATACCATCACAACCTCAAATCATACACATAAACACACAAAGACATACTCGGAGGCTCTGATCAAAAATCTACCAAAACAGCAGAGGCCACCAAAGCAGACACCCAAACAACTACCACCTCAGAACACAACACCTGCAACACATAGACCACACAGTCAGAGTGTCAAGCAGTCACAGCCCTTAAGGCCAAACACAATGCCAGACACACTAGTCATTGGTGACTTCATAGTCAGACACACTGACGTCCCGCTCACCAGACTGAGTAAGGAGAAGGTCACAGTAAGCTGCCTGTCGGGTGCTAGAATCCGCCACATAACGCATGCACTCAGGTCTCTCAACAGCAGGTACAAGTATGACTCAATCATTGTCCACGCTGGTGTTAATGACCTGAGATGTACCTCCTTGGACTACATGAAAAGAGACATAGAGGAGCTCTCTGATTATGTAGCCCAAGCAGGTATGACCCTGACCTTGAGCAGTATCCTACCTTCACCAAGAATGATGCCACAATACAGAGATAAGATGATCAGCTTTAACAATTGGCTTAAACTCTGGTGTCATTCAAAGGGGATTCAATGTCTGTCTGCCTGGGATGACATGCTGGACAAGCCACGCTGCTTCGCAAGGGACGGCTTGCACTTGTCACCCCTGGGATTCTGGATTTTGGCAAAGGCTCTTGCCATCCCCATAGTGCCTTTTTTAGGCAAGGCTCAAATTCTAAACCTACCACCCTAGAACAAAACAAAGAAAAAAAACTAAGGGTAATGCTGCTCAATGCCAGAAGTCTCAACCTCAAGATGCACGCACTCGAGGCCCTTCTCAGTATGGAGAACATCGATGTCTGTGCTGTGACAGAAACCTGGTTCAAGGCTCCTGAGAGCACCCCAGCACTATCAGGTTTTACCTCATATCATGCGTTCCGCCCCAAAACCCGGACAATACCAAGAAAGGAGGAGGGTATCCATATTCATCAAGGACACCCACACCTCAAGATTGGTGGCATCGCACGATGCATCGGAAACCATCCAGGTGCAATTAACCATAGGCAAGATTGCTCTGCAATTTGTAGCATGTTACAGGCCACCCTCGCAAACTCAGGAACCTCATATGGCCTTCCTGAAAACACTGGAGGGATAAATGTATCTCCGAACACCATCATACTAGGTGACTTCAACTACCCTAATATAGACTGGGAACACTACTCAAGCCCAAACACTCTAGCCCAAAAGTTCCTGGAATTCATAAACTCAAATGCCATGGAACAACTAGTCACCATCCCCACAAGAGGAGAAAACATACTTGATCTCATCATCACGAACATGGGAGCACAATGTTCAACGCCGGAAGTATACCCCTCACTGGTGAGATCTGATCACAAACTAATCTCGCTGGAGGTCCTCATCCCGCCCCCACCCGAAATGAAAAAGACCACAGTAAAGAACTTCTCGAAAGCCGACTTCACACTTCCAAAGACTAGTGTGGTCTCCTTTAAGGCCGCTGAATCACTTACAAATGCCTTCTACCAGCACCTGCAGGGCTGCATGGATCAGGCAATCCCAAGCAAAACAAAGACTCTTTGTACCAAAGGCAAGCGTCCAGTCTGGTGGACCCCAGCCATAAACAAACTCTACAACAAAAGGAGAAAGCTACTACAGGACAGAGCAAAATCCTTAAAAGGTAAGACACCGCTGATGACTATAAGTAAAAAGCTAAGTGCTCTCATAAAATCATCCAAAGCTAATTTTGAGAAAAAAATAGCTAAGGACTCTAAAGACAACCATAAGGCATTCTTTAGCTATGTCAGAAACCTAGGAGGAAACTCACAGATATGCTCAGAATTAGTTCAAAATGATGTGAAGATTACTGATCCTACAGACATTGCCAACATACTGGCTGACAGGTTCAGTGCAAACTTCTCCCCTCCCCTAAAGGAGAGATATCTATACCAAATGATTGTAGCCCCCCAAACATCTCTAACGCCCAGGTGAGGACTGCTCTCTCCAAGGCAAAGAACACAGCATCCATGGGACCTGATGGTGTCCCCGGCTGTGTGCTCCATGAACTCAATGAGGAATTAAACCCACAGTTAGGACAGCTGTTTAATCTTAGTCTCACCTCCGGATACGCACTCCAGGAGTGGCGCACAGCGACTGTGGTCCCACTCCACAAAGGCGGTGCCTCCACCGACCCTGGAAATTACCGTCCCATTAGCTTGACAAGCCTTATCTGCAAAGCCATGGAGAGGATCATAATGGATCTCATAAATAAAGACATAGGGAACTTGCAGACTTTGGATCCAACCCAGTTTGGCTTTGTCAAAGGCAGAGCATGCCTTTTAAACTTGGTTGACTTTTTCGAAACAGTCACCAAGGCCATTGACGAGGGAAAGGCAGTCCATACAGCCTACCTAGACCTGGCGAAGGCTTTTGATACAATACCTCACTCGGGTATCATTGAAAAACTCATCAACTTAAATGTAAACCCATACATTACAAGATGGGTTGCAAACTGGCTGAGTGACAGAACCCACAGGGTCAGAGTTGCTGACGCCATGTCAGACTCAAAGCCTGTCACAAGTGGTGTCCCACAGGGCTCAGTCCTGGGCCCACTCTTGTTTGGCATCTACTTTTCTGAAGTACAAGCAAACACAGGAGGGTTATGGCTGACAAAGTTTGCAGATGACTGCAAACTGGGCGCCGTAGTTGAAAACACATCCAACACAGATATCCTTCAGAAGGGTCTCACAGAAACGGATAACTGGTGCCAGAGCCATGGCCTAAAGTTAAATGCCAAGAAGTGCATAGTCATACCCTTCGGGAAAAATAAGGTTACCCCTAGCTACCATATAGGTGGCAATCCCCTGAACACAGAAGAAGTTATTAGGGACCTGGGAACCCAGGTTGACAGTAGCCTTTTATTCGACACTCATATTGCTAAAGTAGTTAGGAAGACCTTCTACATTGCCCACCTTATCATGAAGGGATTCACATCTAGATCAAGGGAAGTCATAGTCTCCCTATACTCATCACTCATCAGACCAATGATCGAGTACAATGCCCCATTCGGAATGTATCTGACCCGACACTTGCAGCAGCTGGAGAGGCCACAAACGTTCCTCACCAAAAGGATAAAGGGTCTCAAAAATCTGTCTTATGCTGCCCGACTGAAAGAACTCCAGTTATATTCAGTTGCTTACCGCTTGCTCAGAGGTGACCTATGCCTGACATACAAGGCCATGTCAAACCCAGATTTGATGAACATGCTTCATCTCAAAAAATCTAGATCCCTCAGAGCCACAAGGGTGGGAGACTTAAACCTCGACATGGTTATTAATAGGATGTGCTGGGGGGATAGATTCATCACCCAAAGACTCCCTATGCTGTGGAACAAAATCCCGGTTTATGTGAGTCAGAGCACCTCGCTGGCTTTGTTCAAGAGGAATCTTGACCAATGGATGGGAGATCGCAGATACACCCCAGGGGTTACCTCAGTGTCACTGCTCGACAGAGGCACAGCAAAATAATGGGCATAGTTTCTCCAAACTAAAGGGGTGGCGTAAGCCACAAAACTATGGGCTAGGCTTATAAATGCCCTCGGGCAGATAGCCTAGTATGAACCTATGAACCTATGAACATAATATAACCTCCATCACCAGTCTTTTCCATTTCAAGAAATGCCTAAAACCCCACTTAATGAACACCTGACTGTGCTCATGCGCCACCCCAGGCTAAATCCTACTCACTACTACAGCTTCATTCTTGTCCTTTTCACTTCCACTCTCTAAATATCTGTCAATAATAATGGCAGCATCCTAATCTGCTTACCTAACTCTCTTTCACTCTTTCTTCCGTCTACTCCCTACCATGATACATATATTAGTCCTGGGAAAGTATCTCAGAAATCTTCTAAAATGGAAACCTACAGAACAACACTATACCTGCCACAGTACATGTACAGCAGTCTTACAGTTATAATGTGTATGTATTCGTTTGATCTCCATCATGTCCTAACAGAACTCCAGCACTGCAATCTACAATAAAAACTAGCATACTGTTTGTGGATATATGATGGCTAATAACCTACCTCTTGTATTCAAATGTAAAATTCAAATGACATAGTTCACATATGTTTTGCTCACTATCATATGTAATGCTACGTAGTCGTTGTATAGCATACAATAATACTGTGTAATGCTGTATGGAATGCCATGTAATTGAAGTACTGTTGTGTAATCATTGTCCATTATGTGGAGCTTTACTCCCCAGACCTCCGTTGAAAAAGTACTTGTTTCCAGTCGAACTATCCTGGTAAACAAATGTAAAATAAATGAATAAGTGAAGGCCTGATGTTTAGGTAAACATATAGTTGGTAAAAGCAGGAAGTGTATTGAAAGATGAGCACTCTCCATCGATATATATATGCCCTCCACAGATATACAGGGGGAGCATGTATAACTCGGAGGGGAGCAGAGACAAAGGAAACAGTTTTGTAGATGGTTAAGTGGTGTCTAACAAGAGAAAGTCCCATTTGACATGTAATCATAGGTCAGGGTTACTTTAAAGTTAAAGATCATACATGCTGGAAAGGGACATGTTACTTTCTCTCACAAGCAGTCGCTTGTAACAGTGTTAATAATGCATCTATTGTGCGGCCTTCCTAAATGCATCTATCACTATTATTATACTTAGCTACCAAGTTCACATGGTGTCAGAAGGGATTCAAACTGCAGATGTCTGTTTCAGAAAAAAACGAAACCCAATTCTTTTTTGTCACCCCCACCCTGCTTTCTTTCCAGGAGTGCAGGGGCTACCTGTGAACTTGGTAAGATGGAGAAAAGCAGATGACCACAGAAAAATGTACCAAGTAAGCTGCTACACCACCTGGTGAGATATTACAAAAGGAAATGGAGAAGAAGAAAATTATTTTAAAATGGAGATTTTTTGAAAGTTTTGAGCTCATTACCTTAGTTCATATTAGCAGAAAATTGCTGGGCTTGGGTACAAAGTTTTAAACTGTTGAACACCATGTCTTTGTAAAGAATAAAGTAGGTAATGTCCACGTACGCAATGTTTTTGCTGTACCTGGAGATGAAGTGATTAAAGTTTCCAGTACATTAAAGCTGTTTGCAGAAGATAAATGCAATTTATTGGTAATTAAAGAAAAAATCAGCCAATACTGTAAGTCAAATAAGAATGTGATATATATATATATATATATATATATATATATATATATATATATATATATATATATATATATCCAGTCGCTAGGAACAGTCCACAATATAAAAAAACACACGCTCCAGTTCCTAAGGGCACGAAGCACCCAGCACAAACAGCACAAATTCAAAACTCAGTTGTCAGGTTAAAACTGAAGAATTTATTCTTAAACCACAAAATAGACGTTAAGCACTTTCATCACTCCATGACTTCATCAGAACACTAGTAATTACACTCAAATCACATTTATATGCACTTCACATCACATGACATTCATTTAATAAGCACCTGACATAATTATTTAACGTCTATTTTGTGTTTTAAGAATAAATTCTTCAGTTTTAACCTGACAACTGAGTTTTGAATTTGTGCTGTTTGTGCTGGGCGCTTCGTGCCCTTAGGAACTGGAGCGTGTGTTTATATATATATATATATATATATATATATATATATATATATATATATATAAAGCATTTATTGTTCACAAGAACACAAGAGCCAAAATGAGTCAGTAGATACTTATATAACTGAACTAAGGTACAGAGTGAAAGACTGAGTTTGGTGAAATATATGAACTGCTTTTAAAACAAAATTGTGTACAGCAAAACAAATAACCAGGTCACAAGTAAATTGTTGCCTGAGAATGTAACACTTGAAAAGGTCATTGATACATGCAGAACCAGCAAGAGAGTAGACATGGAAATGAAAGTACTAGCAGCAGCGTTTGTATATAAAACTAAATTATAACAAAAAAAAAAAAAAAAAGACAGAAAAATGAAGGAAAGGGAGTCATCATATTTATGCTGGACAGCAACGTTATCAAGTATGACACTGAGTATAACTTGCAGGAAAACAGGTAATATGAATAAAGATGAAAATAAAAATGGCAAAGATATTTTTGGAAAAAAAATAGTTAACTTTTTTGACTGGGATATTTGTTAGGGGAGAACAGGATAAAGGGTGATCCCAATATGGTACCCCTGATACATGCTTCATGCAGGGTACTAGTGGCCATAACACACAAGACAGTACAAGAACTGAAAATAATGGTGCTAATGGCAGTCATTCCAATGCAATTAAGCCAAAGGACTGAGTCAACAGCATGGTGATAGTGGTGAAATCCAGCAAAATAAGGGTATGCATTGATCTGTAGTACTTAGTCATAAACAGAGAGCACTGTTCATTAAAGTCAGCAGAGGAAGTGGTGGAAATAAGGCACCCTGACTATTTTTTCTCAGTACTGAATGTCAGTCACAGGTTCTGGTAAATAAAACTTGACTCTCAAATCTCATAATCATGCACCTTTAAAACAGCACCAGGGTTATACTGATTCATCAAAATACTTGTTGAGATCTCATCTGTGCCCAAAGTCTTCCAGATAACTATAACTCAAATATTACAAGACCTCATGGGAATGGTGAACATATTTGATGAACTCATAGTATGGGGCAAGTCAGAGATGGAGCGTGACTTGAAATAGGAAAAGTCGCTAGAAAGATTTCAGCAATATAGCTTGAAAATGAATGAAAAAAGTGCCAAATGTATATAGATGCTATAGGAGCCATGAGCTTATAAAATAAGGCTGGAGCACCTTCTGTGTGGAGTCTGCATGCCCTCCCCATGGTCGAGTAGCGTTTGAAAGACATGCGTGAATGGGCGTGCCTTCATTGAAGGTTGGGCGTCAAGCGGGCACCTTGGCACCGTAAAAATCAACTGCCAATCATTAGTGGACCAGAGTTCCACTGTGGCGACCCCTAACTGGGAAAAGCCGAAAGAAAAACGACAACAACCATTTCTAGAGAAAGTAAGGGGTGTAGTGGAGAAGGACAAGCTGGAGGACAAACCTATGCTGCAGAGTTTCTTAGGAAATGGTGAAGTATGTTGCAAAATTCACTCCAAACTTCTCAAACGTTTTCCTGTCACTGAGCTAATTACTGGGGGAAAAAACTGCAGGATGATGTTGGGAGCACATTAAAAACAAAGCTTCAGTGTGGTAAAGATACTCCCAACCCTCCAGTACTGTAATGCCAAGAAGCCACTAATGTAAGTGGATACAAGTCAGTCTGGGACTACCAAAGAACGTTAGGTCATTTGGTTTGACTTATGCCCAGTCCAGATATGTTCTCATAAAAGCGTCACCATTGTCCAGGAACATGGATGTGATAACTTCTATGAATATGATGACAATAGTCAGGAAAATGGTCCACAAGCCTCTTCATAGTAGATTCTGAAAGCTACTGCACAGAGCACAGTTATGCTGCAAAACCTGCACAGATTTGATATAGCCGTGCACTACAAGCTTAGCAAGCTGATGCTTGTGGGAGACACCTTAAGCCATGCCTTACTTGGAGGAAACCAGGAAAGAACACCTTGATGATGGGCTAGAAAATCTGTCAGTTTCAGAATAGCTGCCCATGTATCATGCCAGAAACAACCAGATCTTACAAGGTACACTGACTGTGAGATTCAGGTAGAGATACTGGAGGAAACAGTGTTGAAAGGTTGGCCAGATGAGAAAGTTCTCATACTTTACATATAGGGATAAACATAGGCATAACAAGGAACTGCAATACAAGTTGCTCAGAATGATTGTGCCTACACCCTTGAGCAACTCAGTGCTGCAAGGAATACATGAAGCCAATGTGTGTAACGGGAATGAGGGAAAGTTATATTCTCTTTTGGATTGGAATATCAACACAGATATAAAGTTGGTCTAGTCATGCTAAAAATGTACCATGTATAGGCAGAGTTAGCCCAAAGAGGAAATTATTCCTTATGTTTACAAATATAGGCCATGGAGCAAAGTAACCACCAACATCTTCCATTTTAATGTAATCCAATACCTCATCTGTGTGAACTACTATTAAAAATAGCTGGAAATTATCAAATTTGCAGATGCTTACTTTTGTGCTGTCATTAGGGTTCTAGAAGAATTTTTCATGATAGTTCTTCCCTGCTGCTTGGCAATCATCAACCCTCCATTCTCCAGGAGCTGTCATACAGGCAACCATCAGGGGGGTTTGTGATTAAGCCCATATTCCTACCACCTGGTGGATGATATAAGCACTCTATGCCCACCTCTAGTATGTTTGTGCTCCCACACATGTGCTACAAATGAACATCAAGCCCATGTCCCCCGGTCCTGTCTGCTTTTATAATGCATGCCTCATCTTGCATGGGAGGAATTTGTCCATGTGAGACTACCATTTCCTTCCTCCTGGATGGGCACATCACCATCAGCTTTGATTTTGATTATATATTTTAAATTAATGTTTTGATAAACATTTACCAAAAGAAACGATGCACATTTTCTATCAAATGAGTCCTATTGTACCAAGACATAAGAGAAAAAAATACCAACTGCATTTAGAACAGGAGACCAAAGAATGCAGATTCTTTTTTTCAAAACAAAAATTTTGTATCTCCCATATACTCCTCTAAACTAATTTTAAAGATTTATAAAGTCTTAGTGCTATGAACTTGAAATAATAATTTATTCCTTAAAAATGAGGTAGTCTGGGAAATACATGCATCCCTTTAAACTTTTCTATTAAGTTGTGTTTTATAAACCTAATGTTAGGCCTAAGTCATTTCAGAAATCTCAACTTACTAGTGCTTTTTAAGCAAGATGCAATTTTCCCTCAC
>NC_056743.1:486604454-486659454 GCF_019279795.1 Protopterus annectens | reverse complement strand
CACAAGGACTAAAGGCTAACCAGTATCAGCATACAGAAAAGTTATTTTATGAAAGAAGTAGTGAAACACTGGTGAATATAGTTTAAGAATGAGGAGGAGGTAAATGTATGATTGTGGTGTACACACCACTTGCCCCTGTGTAAAATGTAACCTTTGAACTGCAGCCACAGACACCTTCATCAGGTACAATAGTCCCATATTAATGAAATTACCAGGTCTCAATCAATGAAAGATGAAAGTACTCAGGAGGAGAAATGGTTCTGTGGTTTGGTTGTCCATAGTGTTTCTGGATTGTTTTTAGTGATTTATTACACACTAATCATGGTGGCTGCAATGTTCTTTGTAGTTTCACAACAGTCCCCTGTTAAGTCAAGAAATGGCTTCTACCTTTGTTTTTGTTAACTCGTTCTAAAGCAGCAAGTGTATCAGTAACTCTAAAGAGACAGTTGCTAAATGTGTTCATTTTTATTTTTCAGACAAACGAAAATTCTAAGGAATATATAGAGAGTCTGACAACTGTGGAGTTTGAACAGTATGGAAATTTAAAGCTACGATTCCATGAAATGCATCCTTTTTTGTTTGGGCAAAAAGCTGGTGTATAAGAGAGCTTACAGACCATTCTCTGGTGTACAAAACAATGTATCTTTTGTGTTTGAAATTAAGTAGAAACTCTATCAGAGATTGGACAGGCTGAAGTTTGCACTTAAGTTTTGAGCAAGGCTTTTATCTTTTCATCAGCTGTTCTGTGGAAAGTTTTCACCTTTTCACAGTTTGAAAATGACAAGATGTAGTATATAGATTTGGAGGATGGATTCAGATAAACATAATTTTGATGAACTAAATATTATACTACTAAGCTACGCTTATATGACAGGTACATACCAAAGGGGGCATTATTTTCAATAATCGGCGTGATGAGTGCCAAATTTGTGGAATAATCACATAACAAGGACCGAGACACCATACCCCTAGTAATCTGTGCAATGAAAAAGCATGGATATTTGGTGAGCAGGCACTTCATTGTCTACATAGGTTCAAGGTCCCTAATTACTGGGTGATAGTTACAAGGAACTTGCTCACTGAAGAATGTTATGTTTCTTGGCATTCAGTTTTAGTCCAGGGTCTTGAATTCCAGCTATTGGTTTCGGAAAGGTCCTCTTGGATTATCTTGGTGTCCTTTGGGAAGTTTATGAAGACACCATGTTTGAAGTCATCTGCAGCCTTGGTCAGCCATAAACCCTTCACTGTATCTTTGACCTCAGAGAAGCAAATGCCAAAGAGGAGTGGCCCAACAACTGAACCTTGGGGTACCCCCCTAGTGACAAGTCTTTTAGAGGAGGTAGAGCAGCCTACCATAATTTCTTGGGCTTTATTTATTTTCCAGTTTGCTATCCAAAGAGTTACATAAGGAGCAACATTTAGCTGGGATAGTTTATCTATAATACCTGAGTGTAGGATAGTCTTGGATGCCTTTGCAAGGTCTAGATATGCAGTGTGTAGTGATTTGCCCTCATCCATTGCTTTAGTAACCCTCTCAAATAAATCATCCAGGTTAAACAGGCAGAATCTAGCATTAACAAATCCTAACTGGCTTGACTCAAGTGTTTGTAGGGTACCTATGCCCTTATTTATTCATTCCTTAATGATCCTTTCCTTAGCCCTATAGATGAGGCTGGTCAGTGGTGTGGGTCTATTTCTCATATCCATTAATGCCCCACCTTTGTGCAATGGGATGATAGTTGCTGTCCTGCATTTATACATTACAAAGCCTTTTTAGAGGCTGTAATTAAATAGGCTTTGTAGGTAGTCTGACAGGCCCTGTTTCAGGCTGGCCAGCAAGCACCCTGGTATGTTATCCGGCTCCATAGAAGCAGTACTCTCTGCCTTGGATAGTGCTTTTCAGTCTTGTTCTTGGGAGATTTGAGGGGATCTGGGAAGACAAGGGTGAAGTTAGAGCGAAATTTATCTGCTAGCAGTTGGCTATGTCCTTTGAACCCAAGTATTTCACAGAATTTATTGTTAGTTTTGAACAGTACTGGGCATTGTTTCTAAGATTTCTAGCATAGTTAACAAAGGGTTTGGGGCTGTCTTCACCTGTGGCTATTTTTACCTTATATCTGGCTTTGGTGGATTTGATCAGGGTCCAGACTTCGCTGTTATGTTTAGAAACATTTTTGCATTTTGAGAGTTGCATTTCTTTTTACATACAATGAGTTTTTTCTTTTATTATAAAGCCTGTTTATATTTGGCTTTTACCACAGGCATGTATTTTTGAATTTAGCATTGTATTCACTTTGGATAGGGACATATGCATCTATGCAGCCACTCACATGTGCATAGAATTTGTCAATAAAGGATGCTGCATAAGCAGTGAGGTCTTCAAATTGAAATGGTTTGTTGAATTTAGCCATGTCATCACTTATTTCATTTGATCAACCTTGACATAATCATCTCTGAATACCAAGGTATTTGAGGATGCTTCTGGATTTGGTCTTAAGGTGAATGCAACTGATTTGTGGTCTAATTTGTCCAGGAATGGAGTTACAGTTGGTAGAAAACAGAGCAGACCTGTACTGGTGAGGACCAAGTCCAGGATTTATTGCAGCTGGTTGGAGTACAGACTAACTAGTCCAGAGAGTTTGTATTGAAACAGGACTCTATGTATGCATATATCAATGTTTTCCAGGGTAATGAGTACTTGAAGGGAGTGGATTTATTGTTTGGGTTGCTAACATTGAGCAGAAATGCCTTAAGTTATCCTAATTCTGTTTTGTTATGTTGGAAGCTTTTGAGGACTGACATTTCCTAAAAAAGACACTATGGGGTGGACAAAGTTTTAGCCAATATAAAATATCTTTGGGGGGATAGGTACAGGCCATCCCTCACAAAGAAGTTAGACTGTCCTCCATTTCCTCCCCGGCCGATATATATTGCACCCCCTTTGACTGATAGCAGAAGCTAAGCTGATTATTGATGTTGATAATCTTTTGTTTATATTGCAGCATCATTTTTGTTGATCGTAAAATGCAGCTCAAGGCTTGTTTTATACCTGCCTTGCACACACATTCTGAGAGCTCCCTCATGTCTCCCTGTCCTTCCTATAGTCAAGGGTGGTACATCTCAAGTCATTTACAACCACATGTACTCTGATTATGCCATATGTATATTTGTGATGCAAGGACATGAGTGACTGTGTGATGCGGCAAATCCTGGCACCTGATAGGCCACTGAGCATGACCCTCCTCTTGCACAGCCCAGTTAGTGATTCATCAATGTATCTCACAGTGGAGTCACCAATGACAAAGATGTTATATTGTGTAAAGGTTTTCCTTATGTGTTTTTAATCTGACGCTCTGTGACTCTCTGAGATATGTCTCATTGTGGGTTCTGCCTCAAATGTAACCTAAGAAACAAGCATCCTCAGCAACCCCACAAACACACATTAAAGAGGCCTTTGTGGTTTAGGCAAGTAACTTTTAAGACCCTCAGCATGTATAGGTCTATGTGTTTGGTCTGATCTATGTTTGATAGGTTTAGTGTGGTGGTGTGTGGTACTGTCAACTTGCTTATTTGTAGTGTCCTCATGTGAGAGTTTTATCTCTCTCACACTTTCAGTTTCTTTAAATAATATGCTGTTGTCAGTATACATGACATTTGCTGCATTTTCTTATGAAGCCCATTTCAACCAGGCCAGATGCAAGACAGTTGGAAAGCACAAATCTGTGGTTCCAGGTGCTTACTAATGTGGATTGATGGGGGAGTAGTGCCTATGAACTAATTAGTGGAGGTGTACTGTCTATCTATTAGTGAAGATAGTGCTGGTTTCAACATGACAGAATGCAGCTAGAAAACAGTAATCTTTAGTTCCTTCTTTCACCAAAAGCAGAAGCGTAGCATTAATCCCAAACTGCTTCCTGAGACCTACTACTAACCCTGATGAAGTTGTCTTCATTACACTTGCTATAATTTTCTCTTGGTAGATACCCTGGATAGACTCTACAGCAGCTGGATGCAACAGACAGCCAAGCTCTGCAATTGCCCTGAAGAGGTGCCCACCATGGGTCTATATTACAAAGTCGAATGGTAAAAAAAGCAAATGCTGTTTTATCAAACACTAAAACCCGAAAGCACTAAATATCAAACACACGGAACAGCGATTTTTTTCCCAGGCAAAAAAAAAAAAAAAAAAAAAATCAAACAGAAAGTAAAGTGGGAGGCTTTGCCCTACTTAAATATACCAACTCCGAGATCGCACCACAGTGGAGGAAATGGCAAAGTCCCAAAAACGGCCCAGCAATTTTTTTCCCTGGGAAAAAAATCTCTGTTCCGTGTGTTTGCTATTTAGTGCTTTGGGGTTTTAGTGTTTGGTAAAACAGCATTCACTCTTTTTACCTTTCGACTTTGTAATATAGACCCACCCACCATAATTACAACCAGACTACTCAGTGAAGTCTCATACACTGCCTAGTGTAAGACCAGCAGGAATCAATGCACTTCTGCTCCTTCTCTCACCAGAAACAAGTAGCAATAATCCAAGGCTGTATGCTAAAAAGTAACTTTCAGGCTTTCTGGTGATTGGTAATCGCTATGAAGGCCAGAAGGTAATATCCCTCTGATCCTTCTATTACCAGGAGCAAATCAGAAGCACTATTCCCAAGATGATTCCTGAGAAACAATTCTTAGGCTTTCCAGTGACTACTAGTCTAATCCAAAATGGTTAAAATTTTAAAAGTAATGTACAAAAATGGATTCATTCTGAGGATACTGCATTGTGCAATATGATGAATTAATACTCAGAACATTGCAGTGTGTACTGTGTGGGAGAGTAGCACTTTATATATTTATTGAAAACAATGGTCTTTAGATAGTACACTGCATATAGTTAGTGATAAGGAATGTTTATATGGACTAATTTGAGTTATTTAATGTATATATTGTTGAGCACGTCTACCTTTATGAGGCAAATCGAATGAAAATCAGTAACTCTAGGAGGAAAAAGGCAAAATTTGTGGTAAAAAATCAGAGTGGCATACCTAAATCATAGCAACTGAGAGATATGGATGGAAAGATAAGGTGTTGCATGGTATGTGTATTTTTGAAAAATGGTTACAAGCTACAAGAATTCTCTGAAATTTGGACTCTTCTTTTTATGAATGTATGGGAAAACACTTTCTTAATAATTTATTGCTAATAAAAACTTCAGATTTTTATCAGAAAATTTCTCTAAATGTTAAAATTGCCTAGTTTGACTACTTGTATTGTATAGTCAGTTTAATTATACAAGGTACAACATTTCATTGGTTTTAGCACACCATTGTCCATTCCATAATGTCAAAGGTTTACTCAAGAATGGAAGATGGGGCTGAAAGAGAAACTTGTGATACTTAGTTTGGAAGGATGCAGCAGGAAGCATATAGGAGATTCTTGTCTTGGGGAAATATATAATTAAAAAAATGGTTGGGCTAGGTCTTTTGAGCATAGCAAGAGAGGTAAATTTAATTGATTGGCAAAAGGTATAGACTTTATTATTTCATGGTATTAGTTTTAGGAGCAGGTAGAAATCAGGATGAGAGAGTGGAATTGAGAGTGCTGAGAACTTGGTCAGTTGATTCAGTGTAGGCACTTTTCTATTTGGCAGAGAGCAGAGGGTTGTTCTGAGGTTAGTTGAGGAAGGTGAGAGAGAAAGGTTAGGGGTGTTGTAAGGGTAATGAAGGGAAGGGAATTACAAGAAGAGTAGGTAAAGAAGACAGAGATTTGGAAGATGAGTCGTAGGGTGGGGTAAGGGATGAGCAAGCAGAGGGAGAGAGTTAGAAGGTCTTGCCTCTGTTATCTTGAGTTCTTCCATATTGTAGGAAAGACGTGTGATGACCAGGAAGCATGGGCGGACCATTTAGTTCCACCTAAGTATCAACTTAACCTAATAGGGGATGAAGAAATTGGGGAAAAGTGTCTGAGATAGTAAGGTTGGGACAGGAATAATAACTGCAAATAGAGGAAGTAAATAGTCTTATTAAAAGAAAATGGCTACAAGAAAGGTTGTTTTGGGCAATGTGGGTGTGGCAGTCTTTCAACACTTAGGAATGAATGAATGGGAGGTCAGTAAGTTGCAAAGGAGAGACTTTGAGGCATTTGTATAGCTGCAATGCCTCATGGTAAGGGGAAGAAAAGTGAGGAGTATGAACCTTTACTAGGAGCAGAAATTGATGGCAATTAGGGAGATTTAGTTGAGATGGGAAGAAGATGTGGATGGCAGACCAGGGTTTGAAGGACAGTAAAGGAATAATTCTTGGGTTTTATTATGGTCCTAATTTTGATGGAGATATATTTCAGAACATTTTACAAGAAGTAAGGTCTACTTATAAATATTAAGACAGCAATTTTTAGGGCGGTATTGCAACTTTGTTTTTAACACAGAGATGGACATACTATAAGAAGGAAAATTTGTATATGCTTCATGAATAACATTGAAGAAGGGCATGAAGGGATTACATCTGGAGATGTGGGAGATGATACATAAATATGTATCCTTTGGAGAGTAGATAAGATAAATTAGGCTAGCCAGTTAAACAGTAACCATTTGAAAAGCTGTGGCCAGCTAGAATGAGTTCTGAAACACAGAGACTGAATGGCTGAAAGAACAGACTTCGATATACTAACTCTGAGATGCCATTTCTCAGAATATTTCCTTTTCTTCAAGGTATGGTGATCTTGGAGTTGGTATATATAAGACTGGGAGGGCTCCCCCTGAAGCAAAAAAAGTTTAAAGTAGAAGAGTAATTTTTGATATTCGCTCTTCTCCTGTGTTTTTAGTCTTTTTTTTCGGCTTATTGGCACTCAGCATTTCAAGTGCTGACATTTCAATAGGGACCCTAGTTAGACTGGCTGTTGGTAGATTAGAAGTCACTCAGATTAGGACTTTGGACAGCAGAATTTCTATTCATTATATGGTAAATGTGCAGAGGGCAATATCAATAGCAGGGGAGAAAGGTTAGAGATATAATCCTGAGAAGTGGAAATCTCTAAGTAAGGTTAGGTGGTGGAAAGATGTGGTACAGTAGGTTGTGGATGAAATGTGAGAATAGGAGAAGATCTGTTGATGAGCAGTGTGATGGGCTTAAGACAACTTGGAGTTGTGAAGTTATGTTTTATTCAAAAATATTTAACAGAAAAAGAGAATGTAACATTAAAAAAATAAAAATGGGAACATAAATTGTAGAGTAGGTGGCTACAACAGGAAGATACCCAGGACTATCAGGAGAAAAGAGTTAGTTATTCAAGAAAGCTGAAAAATTCTTGATGGAAGTGTGATTGAGACAGAATTGAGATGATCGTAATAGTGATGGTGAGCCAAGGGGGAGATTGATGTGAAATTGTTCATATGGAGATTGAAATAACATAGTATCTAGATCTGAATGAAATGTACAAAAATAACAGAGGATAATTTTTTTAAAAGAAAGGGATATAACAAGGCTATGAGACATACTATTCAGTACATCTGTAAAGAGTTCTACTATAAATAGATTAAAAGGGAAAATTATTTTGAGTGTAGTAGGTTGAAAAAGATTGAGGATGATGGGAAAGAGAAGTAGAAGTTATTGTATATCTCAACTGTCCTCAATGTTACAGAATATCACTGATTGTCTCCTACTTTTTACCCTGCCCTTTGTAATTTATATAATTTTTAATTTTGCTGGAGAAAACAGTTGATCAGTAATGCTAAGCATTAAAGATTCACACTCGGTCGTTTTCAGAAAATGAATGTTGATGCAAAACATGCTATTCTATTAACATTCTAGGTAAATAAGTGTAATATTTCAAAATGTCCCTGATTTTGGTCCTTTGTCCCCCTCACCCCTCCTTTATTTCTTGGCTTTGTCAAGAATTTTTGATCAAAGAGGTAGGGAGTAGTTACAAAGCCCATCACTCATATGAAAGTGACAAAACCTGCAGTCCAGATGGCTTTCAAGCTCTCTTAAAATACTCAAGAAGGATTTGAAATAGGGTTGACATTTGTTAAGTTATGCATACTAATTCTGAAACATAAAGAGATGCCCACCTTAGCATTGTATGCAGGGACGGTATTTCTGTCCAACAGGAAAGGAAACCCAGAAGATCCAGCAAATTCCTATCCTGTCCCCTATTGCAATGCTAATACAAAGATTTTTCTTGCAGTTCCCTTGGCACAGTTAGAATGGATTATTCTGATAATCTTAGATGAAGAGCAGGAAGGTTTTCCTGAAGCGTTTTCTTCTACAGACGTCAGTAGGCTATTGTTTGATTTTGTAGAAAAGGCAGAAACCTACACAACAGGGAAGCAGGAGTTCTTTTGTTTGATATAAAAAGAATTTGACATGATTATTAGTTTTTTAATTATTTTTATTATAAGTACCAGAGCACATTATATAGGAAGGTTTATTTCTGTGAAGGATAAAGACATTGTAAGAGAGGTCATAGGTCAGGTTCACCGAGTCACCAATGGGTGGGTGGTAGCCTTCACATCAAGTCTGCTGAAACATACACTTTTAAGGAGATGGCACTGTGGGCCACCACACTGATGGGTTTGCATGTTCACCCATCTAGATGGTTGAGATAGGTTATGCAAATACTTTGACTGATGAGATGCTAAAAAGAGCAAAAAGCATCCCTGTGGCTGCCTGAATGATGGCTACCTCACCAGACAGCTCACACCTTGGCTCTTAGTGGAATCCACAGGGCAGAAAACTGAATGGGCACTGTCTGATCAAGGGGAGGTTTGATGGATGGCAGGTATTTGGGCAGAAATCACCTAGAAAAAAAAGTTTGTTTAAAAAAGTAGTTTTAATATTTTCCTTGCTGATTGCACATTACCACTGGCAGATGTTAGCTACACATGAGCATGCTAGTATTTTTTAGTTATGTGTGCATGTAAAAAATGGCTAAACAGCTCCAAAGAACAAAGTAAAAGTAAAAAAGCAGCAAACCAAAGACCAGGAAGGAACTGGACCACGAAACTTATAAGCTTAGGTCGTTTAATAAAACACCACGAACTTCATCAGAATAAATACAAAAACGTGAAACCACCCTTTAAATACTTGTCATGTGCAAAAAATTATCCAGTTACAAAATGCTTCAAATAAATTATTTAAATAGCCATTATTATGTCATGAAAATTTAAAAATGCACTACAACATTTTTAACATTGCATATATATAAAAAAATAAGAAAATGTGTATATATATATATATATATATATATATATATATATATATATATATATATAAAATATCAAAAATAAACTACTACATTATGTTTCATCAAATAAAGCCCATTTTATGAACAATTACATCAAAGCCTTTGTAGCTGGAGAAAACACTTGATGTTAATAGTTTCATTTAGTCCTGGAGGGTAGTATGCTCTTAAAGCTGTCTGCCATTTAGTTTCCCTACATTCTAATAAGGCTTATATCAAAAGTTAAAGAAATATGGTGCCCAGTTATTGGATATGCAGTTAATATGGTGATATTAATCCTAAGGTTTGAGTATTAAAAGAAGTAAAGAATGCAGAGATATAAGTAATGAATATGTTTTTTTTTTTCATTCTTCATTGCCTGACAACCATAAACTCCCTGTGATCTAGTAGCCCATTTGCTCTGCTCAGCGAAAGATCTGTTTCCATCCCATTCATTCCCATAAAGACATTGGTTTGGTAGCCATCCACAATTTTTATGCTTATGGGCCTAAACCTGCCCCTAGTGGCTGATGTGAGCATCTTTGTCATCCTGGAAAGTCTACCCAGACCCACCTCTAATTTACACATTTTCACACACACACTGTAGGGAGCTACCATAACTGGGTTGGGTAGACCAAGCTCACATCTTAGGTCTGTTCATTGCCTGCAGGCCTCCACTTTGCATAGTGGTGATCGATTGACTAGAATCACCAATCCCTCCCACCACAGGATGGGTGAGTTGGCAATGGACTCACACTCCAATGTAATATGAACTATCAATATAATGTATTAAAAAAGAGAGAGATAAATAGCAAGTCTTTCTGAAAAATGAGAGAGTAAAAATTATAAATTAATAAAGATATTGTACTCTGACAGTCTTCTTTCAAATTATGCAATGCTTTGCATGCTTTTTCCATATTTTAGATTATATAGGTACTACTACTCAGTGAGCCCAGGTCATGGCTGAAAATGGTCAGTGGACCAACCCCAGCCAACTGGTGAATAAATAAAGTAAAAACCTTGGAAATATTTTCTTGAGTAATTAGTATGGAGTAAAATATCTTCTGTACCTGAAATAACTATTAAAACAATACATGCATTTTATCAGTTTAGCTAAACATACAGTGGTATGAAAACAAGTTGCAATGAATTGCAATTCAGTTAAAAATAAATTGACTCCTTTCATATGGAACTGAAATTTGAGGAATAGATAACCAGAATGGATGACTTAGTGGAGTATACAGACTTCTGATGATTTTTATAAAACTTCCAAATCTTTAATGAATGATAAAGCCTTATTTGATATGCATATACTGCTGAACCAGTTTAATACAGTTAGACTTCCATAAAATGTTTTAAGTGAAGTATTAGAAGAAAATATATAGTTGCAGGTAGACTATTGTAAGATATCACTAACTTTGAAGATGATTAAATAACATCTAAATGAGATATGGATACAATTGTTTGAAAAATATGTAACAAAGAACATTCAGTTGGGTTGAAGTTATCTTCTTCATCAGAAAGAAAACAATGATCTGAAGTCATGGCAGAAAAATACATTTCAGCAAATAAAACTAGATATTCTGTGCAGAATATATAATTGGTAATAACAGAAATAACTATATATCAGCAGTTGAAAGAAAGTTCCTAAAAAACGTATTTAGAAGGTACAAATTTGAAAAACAGCCAAGCAACATTATTGAATTTAGCTGTAGTAACCTGGACATACATTAATGCTTTACGAGAAAGAAGAGTTATATGATGTAATGTTTACTTTCAATGATCATTATAAGTTCGTAGTTGGGTACTAGGTTAGCTGCCTAAACTTAGCCAATTTCCCTTGGTGAGAATTGAATTATGTACCCTTTGTTTGTGAGGTAAATGCCTTGACCATTATGTCAACCCCCAACCTAAGTGGAAACTCATCTGAGCCTGCTGCTTTCCCTGGTGGGCTGTTCCTCTTCTCTCATTGTAGGCTTTCTGACTTTGTCTTTCTGTCTGTCTTGCAACCTGATCGTTTCTTTATGCGACCTACTGAGTCACTTTCTAGAAGCTGGTACAACTCCCTGCTAAGCTTCTTTGTTAGCCAGCCAGTATTCCTTCCTAGCCTAGTCTGTCTTTTCTATGTGCCACTTTGTCCTGCACTTCTCCTTTCTTTTGATGACTTCCTGGACTTCCACCATCAGCTTTCTTTATGTACCTTATTTCTATAGCTGGCTTGGCCACATATCTGTTCTCTACTCCTCACACATGCTGTTTTGAGGCACTGCCATTCTTCTTCAACTACAGCTATTTCCTCCTCTTCTTTGGGTGCTAGAGTCCTGAGTAATTCATTGTACATTCTCACCAGTCAATATTCATATCTTCGGTTCATGGGCGAGTCTGAGATAAAACAGTCAGCATGTTTTTCAGAAGTGGGAAAAACCCACAGAAGCAGAGGGAGAACATGCAAACTCCAAACAGGCATTGGCCAGAGGTCAGGATCAAAACTTATACCTTGTGCTTAGTCATTGTGCTAACCGCTATTAATGAAATAATCAAGACACTGTATTCCATGAACAGATTAAGAAAAACACGTTCTTGAATGTCATTCAGGAGAAAAGACAGAGTAGTATTTTGATGAGATCTGGAATTATAGATTGTACACTTAAAAACAGGGAAATATTTATGCTGTTAAAGTATTAAAGGCTGACAGTTATTTAGTAAAAGAAATTATTTAACATCTGTAACAATTCTTTGTGAAATATCATTGCATGTAAAGACACCTGGTAATTAATACTGTTGTGATCTAAGCATCAAAGGGGAAAGAAGAGATGATAATTGTGACAAAATGTAGTAGCTAGAGTTTTAGTAAAATGTAGAACAGAAGCTGGTGTTAATAAAGGAATAATCAGTATAGCATACAAAATATTACATCAACTATAAGAATCAATCAGTGGAGGCTAGAAAAGTTTTGGAAAAGAGACTGGATAAGGAATTCACAAAGAATCAATGAGGGGGATATATGTGTGTCTCTCAAATATGGAACAAAGTCTAGAATATTTAGGATCTTTGCTTGGAAGTGTTTACATAGGTATTTTTATACCCCAAGTAGACTCCAAAGAATTTTTCTCTGGGTAGACAGCAAATGTTGGAGGTGTGATGGGGAAGAAAGAGGTAAGTGGGGATATATTTTCTAGAAATGTAGTGAGGTGGCAGACTTTAAAGATTACCTGCAGACTGTTCTGTTAGAGATACTGGGTGAGCAAATTGGTGCAACTAAAAAATGATTTTTTGAGCTATGAGACAGAATCAGAATTGGCTAGACATAGTAAGGCCTTGCTGAGTCTAATTATGGTGGCTGACAAAAAAGCAATTACTAGAAAATGGAAATCAAGGTCTAAACCAACTTTACTAGAAGTAGTCAGTATAGTAACAGAGGTAAAACAATTGGAATTGGGATCTTTAGAAAAGGGTAGGAGGAAATTGTATAGGAAAATGGGAACTGTGAGAACAATACACGTAGAGGAGAAACAAGATTTAAAAGAAAGCAGAATTTGAATGAGCTATGCAATGTTTGACTGACAATGACTGGATAGATTATAAGCAATGTATAATGTTTGCAACTACAATTATGTCCACATGGTTTGTGATATATAATGTTTGCAACTAAAATTATGTCAATACAGTTTGTCTTCATTTATATAAATGTATGATTACCTATATCATACGTCATAATTTAATAAAGATGTTTCTTGTTTAAAAAAAAACAGTAGCCAGAGGATAAATCGAGTTCATTCCAACAAAGGGAAAAAGTGCTTTTTAGGAGAGAGAATTTAGGGCAATACTGTGTATACAGGTGAGATTGTACACTTATAGTGAATATAGGATATAAGTAAAGATATTATAAAAAAAAAAAAAAATTACAAGAGAAGTTGTGGGATAGATTGGTAAAAATAGGGAAAAAAAATCTCGAGATGAGGGGGAATAGAGTGATGAAGGTGAAATTAGGGGATATTTAATTGAATTACGTAAGTAGGATCTTAGTTAAGTCTATTACGTGATTTATCCACATGGCATGTAGGATGTAGTGGCTGGTACATTCAAATGCAGAGGAGATAGTTTATTTGAAGATCACCAGATATTTTCTTTTCTTATATTCAGGTTTGGGATAATAGGAAAAGTGATGTGTAAAAGTAAACTTTAATTTATATTTTTCTTACTATTGAGGAATTATTTTTCAGTAGGTATTATGATATTTATACATGCATTTTTATTTTGATTTATATATATATATATATATATATATATATATATATATATATATATATAATTAGGTGCGTGTGTGTGTGTGTGGGGCTAAGGCAGAATTTAAAGAGGGTGTGTGTGTCTACGATAGGTTGATAGACACTTTGGGAAATTTTATAATCTGTATTTTCCAGTAACTATTTCATGCAACTAAGCTGATTTATTATATTTTTGAATCACAGTATCCTCAAATGATTAGGGAATTATTCTGCATTTTGACTGTATTTATTTTCTTTCAACATTACACTTTATAATAAAAAAATGTATAAAATATATAACAAATCAGAGATAACATAATCTGTATGATAATTTCTTGTAAAATCTAAACTGGAATGCACATGACTTGGAGATTACGATATTGAATGTCATAAACATATCTGTTCATATACATTGATAGTTTACACATGAACCACAAAGTTTAATCGGAACCCATGGGCTAAGTACCCCCTAATCAGTTACTGAAGAGATGTTATATTAGAATAACCATTTGAATTAATTATCTTTTGTAGCAGCAATATTTCCCAGAACAGATTCTCTCAGCAACTAACCATTTACACTATATATAGATGGATGTAAAAACATAAAAAGGTCATCAAACACAATGTCTTACTATTCGCATACAAAGACAGTGTTAGTACATTAAAACAACAATGTGATGGTACACTTCTAGCCATGACATGGAAATTCTGTAATAGGATGGGTGCATCTTCCCATATGTGCTGTTTTATAATTACTAAGAAAACGTAATTGGCAGGCAATTGTATCATGTGCATATAGCCAAAAGTATGTCATTAATATAACAATTTCAATTATATAGGTCGTCTTTGATGATAAAGGCATAATTTTCTGCTGGCAAACTTAGAATTTACATTTAAACTGATATATTTAAATAATTTATAGTCATGCACGATCAAACACAACTGTTAAACATTGTTATAGACTAATTATTTAAAAACAATACCATAATACTTAGATCACCAAACTTTTTTGACCAGAATTATATCTTGAAGTTTTATATTTCTTATAAAACTTACATGCACCTCAGAATATGCTTTCTCTGACTCAGAATGCCTGATGTAGGTGGCCTGGCTATTCCCCAGGAATGCCTGTTTCCAGCAGTCTGTCTAAATGTCACCTGACTAGAAAAGTTAGTTAATCTATCCAAAATACTTTGAGGTAGCTGATGTTAACTTGATCTGACAGATGCAGAAAAACTACAAATAGAATGTTAAATTAGATCTTCTCGAGAGCACATTTAAAATTTAAATTGCATTTTTGGCACTCTTCTGTGGAATGGTTGAAATCCATGTTTTTAAAAGGTACAGTAGCTTAGAATAAATGTTCTTTGTACCTCTTGATAATGATATATAATGCAGGGTTTAACTCCAGATCTGACATGATTCCCGGCAAAGTTTTATACCTTGTTCAAGCAATCTTTAATAATATATATCTGCATAGTTTATCTGCTTGAATGGATTTAATGGTTGTTTAACTGGCCCTTTCTTGTGATTTGTATCATTTTATGTCTATACAAGAAAGCATAATTGTTTTTAAATGAGCATATCATTTATCTAAAATCAGAATATGCAAAAAGAAAAAAAAAAGGAAACTACATTAAAATGGAAGACTGTAGTTAATGGCAGCATATGATGAAGAGGAACACCAAGAAACTGAGTGCACAAAAAGTATGTAACTGAGGACTAAGTACATTATATAGTAAAGTAAAATCAAGAAGTATAAAATCCATAGTATTGTAAACTGTACTATAGAACAGAATAGATAAAGCTTTAGCATCATGTGTTGTAAATGGAAGAAAATAAATAAGCTTCAGGTATACTATAAAAGGGACCCAACGTACACAATGCAGAAAACAGCCAACTATTTTCTTTTTTTTTTTTTTTTTTTTTTTTTTTTTTTTTTTAAGGGCATGAAGCAGTACAACAAGATAAATTAAGATTAATTTTACATTATTTTGGTTTATTCATTCAGGTGCCTTTTAGATAACACTTTCCACATTTAGAAAAATTTATCTTCTTGTAGTTTTCGTAAGTCATCTGTGCTTTTAGCTGCGTTGCCCTTAATTCTGTGTCAAGTGTCATCAGTGTAATAGTTCTGGATCTTTTGCAAAACCACTTTTCTTTCAGTGTGAAATTCTACATCCATTAATATCAAGGCTGTAGAAAGAGCACATACTGCGATCATTTTAAAATAACCATCTGCAAATTTTGCAGTTTCACACCACTTTCTGTTGAATTTGTGTTGCCTTGGTAAATCGTCAGTAGTACCCCTTTCTTTATTAGCTTTCATGATTTGTCATGTGTACTTTACCTTTTGAATACTTTAGGGAAAATTATAATTCTTTTTGCATTTCCCACATAATTTACACATAATTTGACTTGGATCCATTTGTGGATATTAATCACAGGTTCATAGGTGCGTACTAGGCTAATGGCCCTGGAGCCGTTACAAGCCTAGCCCATAGAATTACCCTAGCATTGTGCCACCCGTCCTCAGTTCGTAGTGCCTCTGTCGAGTAAAGCCACTGGAGTGATCCCTGGGGTGAATTTTCTATTTCCCATCCACTCATTAAGATTTCTCTTGAAGAGGGCCAGTGAGGTGCTCTGCTTGACATGTATGGGAAGTCTATTCCATAGCATGGGCAGTCTCTGGGTTATGAACCTGTCCCTCCAGCATGTTCTGTTGATTGTGGTAATGAGGTTAAGGTCTCTGGAGCGTGTGGTGTGGAGGGATTGGGATTTCTTTAGATATAGCATTCCTAACAGAGCTGGGTCAGACATGGCTTTGTAAGTCAAGCAGAGATCGCCTCTAAATAGGTGAGATGAGACAGAAAATAGTTGGAGTTTTTTGAGTCTGTCCATATAGAACAAATGTTTAAGGCCTAGGATCCTCTTTGTAAGGTACTTTTATGGCCTCTCCAGTTGTTTCAGGTGTTTAGTGAGGTACATACCAAATGGGGCATTGTACTCTATGATTGGCTTAATGAGGGGAAGAGTAGAGGGAGACAATGACCTCTTTTTTCCTGGATGCAAAACCCTTAGTAATGAGATGTGCCACATAGAAGGACTTTCTGACCACAGTGGCAATGTGGTAGTCAAAAGACAGGTTGCTGTCAACCCGTGTTCCCAGATCTCTTATAATGCCTTCTGTGTTCAGTGGACTACCATCAATGTGGTAATTCATTGGAACTGGGTTTTTCCCAAAGGAGATGACACAATATTTGGCATTGAGCTTAAGGCCATGGTTCTGACACCAGTTTATGGTCTTAGTGAGGCCTTTCTGTAGGATGTCAACATCACTTGAGGAGTTAATAATAGCTCCCAACTTGCAATCGTCTGCCAACTTTGTCAGCCAGAGTCACTTCGTGTTGGCCTGGACTTCAGAGACGTAGATACCAAACAGGAGAGGGCACAGGAAAGAACCCTGTGGGACTCCACTCGTGACTGGTCGGCAGTCTGACTTGGAGTCAGCTAATTTCACATTGTGGGTTCTACCTGTGAGCCAGTTTGCAACCCACCTAGTGATATAGGGGTTGATGCCTAGCTTAGTGAGTTTTTCTATGATTCCTGAGTGGGGAGTGGTATCAATGGTCTTGGCCAGATCAAAGTAGGCTGTATGAACCACCTTGCCTTCATCCACAGCTCTGGTGACTAACTCAAAGAAGTTGACCAAGTTGAGCAGGCATGATCTACCCTTCGCAAAACCAAACTGTGTGGGATCCAGAGTTTGGAGATTCCCTATATCCTTGTTTATTAGGTCCATGATGATGTGTTCCATAGCTTTGCATATCAGACTCATCAGGCTAATGGGGCAATAGTTCCCAGGGTTTGTAGTCACTCCTCCTTTGTGGAGAGGGATGACTGTAACAGTGTGCCATTTGGTAGGGACAAAGCCTGAGGTGAGGCTGTGATTGAACTGGGCACACAGGTAAGGTGCCAGTTCACTCTGTAGTTCATGTAGAACACAGCCAGGGATATTGTCAGGTCCCATAGAAGCTGCATTCTTGGCCTTGGACAGTGCTGTTTTAACCTGTGGAGCAGTAATACTGGGTGACTGGCAATCTGCTGGTATTGTGATTGGTCCTTTGGCGATGGAGAGAGGGGTAAAGTTGGCACCGAATCTGTCGGCCAGTATATTGGCAATATCTGTTGGCTCGGTATAGGAGGTACCATTGTGCAGTAGCTCAGAGCAAATCTGGGTATTTCTGTGGAGATTCTTTACATAACTATAGAAGGCCTTGTGGTTGTCTTTACTATTTGCTGCAATTCTGTTTTCATAGCTAGCTTTAGAGGATCTGATGAGGGATCTCAACTTTTTGTTGAGGCTGATAAGGGAGTTTTTCCAGTCTTGGGACTTCACCTTATTTCACATCAGTTTTGTCCTCATGTTGTAGGGTTTGTTTATGGCAGAGGACCACCAGATTGGCTTCCTTTTTTTGGAGGAGAGCATATTGGTTCTAATGGGTATGGCAAGATCCATGCATTTGTCTACGTGTTCATACAGTGACACAGAAGTAATACCTGGGGTAAACCTATGATCTCCCATCCACTCATCAAGATTCCTCTTGAAGAAAGTCAATGAGGGACTCTGCCTAACCTGGACTGGGATTTTATTCCAGAGTGAAGGGAGCCTCTGGGTTATGAATCTGTCCCTCCAGCATGTCCTGTATGATTCGGCGGTCATGCAACTATTTTCCATTTGCATGGGTGCCATGAAGTTAGCCACCTCTGTTTTCAGGAGCCCAAAGTTTGCTTTGCTGAAGTTTTTCATGGTGGTTACCTTTGCAAGGGGGGTGGGTGGGAGGGATATGGATTTCCAAGGTGATAAGTTTGTGGTCTGATCTAACCAGGGAGGAGTTGACTAGTGGTGTAGAGCAATGGTCACTCATGTTAGTAATGACCAGGTCAAGGATGTTGCTACCTCTAGTGGGGTTAAGAATGAGCTGGTCCAGGGCATTGGAATTAATGATTTCCAGGAAATGTTGGGCAACTGTATTGATACATGAGTAGTTTTCCCAGTTAATGGAGGGGTAATTGAAGTCGCCCAGTATAAGAGTGTTAGGTTGGACCCCTAATATTCCACAGGGTGCTTAGGAACATGGATTGTGAGTCTTGTTCATAGGTTTATAAAAGGCTATCCGCCCTAGGGCATTTATAAGCCTAGCCAGAGTGTGTTTGGCTTTCGCCACCCATTTTAAATTAATTTTGCTATGCCCTTTTTCGAGGTTAGTATACTGTGCCTCTGTCTAACAGTGACACAGAAGTGATACCTGGGGTAAACCTACGATCTCCCATCCACTCATCAAGATTCCTCTTGAAGAATGTCAATGAGGGACTCTGCCTAACCTGGACTGGGATTTTATTCCAGAGTGAAGGGAGCCTCTGGGTTATGAATCTGTCCCTCCAGCATGTCCTATTTATTTCAGTGCTGAGGTTCAAGTCTCTTGAGTGCGTAGCTCGATGGGATTTGGATTTTCTGAGGTGCAGCATGTCCATTAATTCCGGGTTGGACATGGCTTTATACGTCAGGCACAGATCGCCTCTGAGCAGGCGGTATGCCACTGAGTAGAGCTGGAGTTTCTTTAACCGGGCAGCATATGGCATCTGTTTGAGCCCTTTGATCCTCTTGGTGAGGTACTTTTGGGGTCTTTCCAGTTGCTGCAGGTGTCTGGTAAGGTACATCCCAAAAGGGGCATTGTACTCAATTATGGGCCTGATGAGGGATGAGTAAAGAGGCACGATGACCTCCCCTGATCTAGATGTGAATCCCTTCATGATTAGATGGGCTATATAAAATGTTTTTCTAACCACTTTGGCCACGTGGTTGTCAAATGAGAGATTGCTATCATCTTGGGTCCCCATGTCCCTAATTACTTCTTCTGTACTTAATGGATTACCACATATGTGGTAATTTGTGGGCACTTTGTTTTTGCCAAAGGGGATGACTATACACTTTTTGGCATTTAGCTTGAGGCCATGGCACCAGTTGTCTGTTTCTATGAGGCCCTTTTGGAGGATGTTTGTGTCAGCTGGAGAGTCGATTATGGTGCCCAGTTTGCAGTCATCTGCGAACATGGTCAGCCACAGTCCTTCTGTGTTGGCCTGTACCTCCGAGAAATATATACTGAACAAGATAGGTCCCAGGACTGAGCCTTGTGGGATGCCACTTGTAACTGGTTTGGAGTCTGACATGGCTCCAGCAATTCTAACCATGTGGGTTCTGTCCTTGAGCCAGTTTGCAACCCATCTAGTGACATAGGGGTTTATATTTAAGCTGGTGAGCTTATCTATAATGCCAGAGTGGGGTATTGTATTGAAGGCTTTTGCGAGGTCCAGGTAGGCTGTGTGGACCACCTTCCCCTCGTCAATGGCCTTGGTGACTGTTTCAAAGAAATCGACCAGGTTTAAGAGGCAGGATCTGCCCTTAACAAAGCTGAACTGGGTAGGATCCAGTATCTGTAGGTCCCCAATATCTTTATTTATGAGGTCCATGATGATCCTTTCCATAGCTTTGCAGACCAAGCTAGTCAGGCTTATGGGGCAATAGTTTCCAGGAACCATTGAGGCACCACCTTTGTGGAGAGGGACCACTGTTGCTGTACGCCACTCTTTGGGTACATATCCTGTAGTAAGGCTGCGATTGAACAGTAGTTTTATGTTTGGGTTTAGCTCTTTTTGGAGTTCATGTAGGACGCAGCCTGGGACACCGTCTGGTCCCATTGATGCTGTGTTTTTTGCTTTGGAGAGGGTGGCTCTTAACTGAGCATCTGAGATGTCAGGGGGGCAGCACTCTGCTGGGATAGATATTTGCCCTTTTGGTGGGGAGGGGGGGAGAAGTTTGCGCTGAACTTGTCAGATAGGATGTTGGCAATGTCTGTGGGTTCGGTGTATTTTTTGTCATTTTGGACTGATTCTGAGCATATCTGGGAATTCCCACCCAGGTTCCTAACATAACTAAAGAAAGCCTTGTGATTATCCTTAGTGTCCTGTGCAATTTTTCTCTTGAAGCTGGCCTTAGACGATTTTATGAGTGCCCGTAGTTTTTTGCTAATACTGATCAGAGATGCCTTCCCTTTTTGGGATTTTGCTTTATCATGTAGTAACTTCCTCCTCCTATTGTATAGTTTGTTTATGGCTGGGGTCCACCAGACAGGACATCTGCCTTTGGAGGATTGGGTCTTGGTTTTATTTGGGATTGCATGATCCATGCATTCCTGAAGGTGTTCATAGAATACGTTTATAAAGTATTCTGCGGTCTGGGCCGTATTTTCCACAGGTCCGGGGGCTTTGAAGGATTCCACCTCGGTTTTGAGCAGTGTGAAATTTGCTTTAAAGAAGTTTTTCACTGTGGTTTTCTGGGCAGGGGGTGGGGTCGGTATGTGAATATCCAGTGAGATTAGTTTATGGTCTGATCTTACCAGTAAGGGATGCACTTCTGGTCTGGAGCATAGAGTCCCCATGTTGGTGATGATCAGGTCCAGTATGTTTTCCCCTCTTGTGGGAGTGGTAATAAGTTGTTCCATAGCATTTGAGTTTATAAATTCTAGGAACCTTTGGGCTAGGGTGTTGGAGCTAGCGTAATGCTCCCAGTCTATGTTCGGGTAGTTGAAGTCACCCAGTATAATGGTGTTTGGAGAGACCTTCATATTTTCCAGTGTTCTCAGGAAGGCCGAGTGGGCTTCCTGGCTTTGGGAGGGTGGTCTGTAGCTGGCTATAAACTGGAAGGCAGTTTTACCCACTGTTAGTTGCACATGGATAGTCTCTGATGCTTCGTGCTATGCCCCCAACCTGGAGGTGTGGGTATCTTTGACGAATATTGATACTCCCCCTCCTTTTGTGGTTTGGTCCAAGTTTTGGGGCCGAAAAGCATGGTATGAGGTATAACCTGGTAGTGCTGGGGTGCTTTCGGGAGCCTTGAGCCAGGTTTCTGTTACTGCACAGATATCGATGTTCTCCATGATAAGGAGAGTTTCGAGTGTGTGCATCTTGAGGTTTAGACTTCTGGCATTGAGTAGCATTACTCTTAGTTTCTTATCCCTTGTGATACCTATGGAGGTGGGTTTGTCTTTTGAGCCTTGCCTGAAAAAGGCACTATGGGGGTAGCAAGAGCCTTTGCCAATATCCAAAAGCCCAGGGGTGACATGTGCAAGCCGTCCCTAGCGAAGCATCGTGGCTTGTCGAGCATGTCATCCCAGGCTGACAGGCATTGGATCCCCTTTGAATGACAACAATACTTAAGCCAATTGTTGAAATTAATCATCTTGTCTTCATATTGTGGCATCATTCTTGGTGAAGGTAAGATGCCACTCAAGGTCAGGGCCATACCAGCCTGGGCTACATGCTCAGAGAGCTCCTCTATGTCTCTTTTCATGTAGTCCAGGGAGGTACGTCTCAGGTCATTCACACCAGCATGGGCAATGACTGAGTCATATTTGTACTTGCCTTGGAGTGACCTGAGTGCTTGTGTTATGTGGCGGATCCTAGCGCCCGACAGGCAGCTCACCATGACCTTCTCCTTGTTCAGCCTGGTGAGCGGGACGTCAGTGTGCCTGACGATAGAGCCACCTATTACAAGTGTATCAGGTGTGTTGTTTAGCCTTAAGGGCTGTGACTGTTTGGCACACTGGCTTTGTGAGCTATGTGTTGCCCGTGTTTTCTTTTGGGGTAGCGGTTGCTCGGGTGTCTGCTTTGGAGGTCTCTGCTGCTTAGGCAGATTTTTATTTAGAGCCTCCGAGTATGTTTTTGTGTGTTTATGTGTTTGGTTTGCTGTCGTGGTAGGTCTATGTGAGACTGGAATTGTAGTGAGTGTGGTTTCCTTCTCCTCCTCACTGGTTACGCCAGTACTGAGTTGAGAGAGCTTAGCCTACAGTTTGGCTATATGGTTGCATCTCTCACATGTGTTGGAATTTGTTGGGAGGAGGAGTAGAGGGTTGTCTGTGTACATGAGGCAGTTGTAACATTGCCTCAAGATTCCCAGATTCACCAGCTGGACCAGAGAGGATATTGACAACTGGCCTTTGGACATGCTAGAATAGTATTGGGAATTCCTTTATAATTGAAAAAAGGGCAAATGGGGAACAAGGTACTCAAGGGGAGTTTGTGAGGGTGTAGTGCTTTTAATTTTTTAGTGCTGACTTATATAATTGCTTTAGTGAGCAAGTGCCAGGTAACTTAAATGCAATGTGTTACAGGTAACTTAAATGCAAAAACGACAAACAGTAACTTTCTTTCAAGTGAAACAAGGAAATAAGTACAGTAGGCAATGCAGATATCACTAGGGATCCACAGAAGTGCTGAAAAGACACGTTTTAGGTGGAATTAGCGTTTCAGGGAAATAACAAGCAAACAAACAACAAGCATACAAACAAAGCTAGATTCAGCAGGCCTGGATTTAGTCTATGCTACAGCAAACAAGGTGTACCAATTTCAGTAAGAAAACGTTCAAATATGCAGGCACTATAAGCCTTTGTCCAGAAATTCCCGGCTCAGAAGGGCAGAGTCCAGCCTCTTCTCCCACAAGAGTGCAGACCACGAACCCTCTTAATGTAAAATAACTGGCCTGAAGCCCAAGTGCTTAAACCAGAATTAATACACTTTTAGGATGACAGACACTGAGCCCTCGATCAGCAGTTCCCAACTTAGAAGGATGTAAGCTACCTGTTCTGCCACTACAGTGCAGACCACAAACCTTCTTAATGTAAAACAACTGGTCTGAAGCCCAAGTGCTTAAACTAAAAGGCTTAGAATGAGTTACACCAAGCAGTAATAAATACAATTGAGTACTTTTAAGATGACGCAAAAGCATAATAAAGTAGGAAGAAACACAAATACAGTAAAAGCAGATAATTTTTTTTTTTTTTTTTTTTTTTTAAGTGGAAAGAGAAAGGAAAGAGAGAAAGGAGTAGCAGAAACTAAGCTGATTGGCCTTCTCAAATGTTCTCCCTGTACTGGGTAGAATGAGGTAATGACACTAGACTGGGAGGAGAGGGTCCCAGATCAAATTTACTCTAGGGGCGGGCAACTGCAAAGCCACCAGCTATAAAAACACTATACCAACAGGGAGGGAGAGTGGGAAACAAACCACAGAAATGTTTCTCACAGCTGAAAAGCAGCAGTGAGCCTTTAAATGAAAGTTTTAAACAGCTAAAGGAGCCTCTAGAAAAAAGAGTTTAACAGCAACAAGTTATCAGAAACAATCAACCCAACAGATGCTTAATAAAAGTGTACAATTTGCAGTTAATATCTCACACACAGTGAAACTAGCTAGAAAAATACACAGTACACAAATTGCCATAAATAACAAAGAAATAAAGAACTAAACAAAAAACAGGATACTTAATGTTATATATTATAGCTCCGGGTTTCCTCAGTGTCCTTCCTTCGATCAGTTCAGTGTGAAATGGCAGAACACTCGCAACAGAATTTCTTAGGTAACAGAAAGTTGAAACCTGAGACAGCTTTTAAGAAAGAACTCTCAAAAGAACCAATGAGGTGTTTAGTCTAAGCTGTAGTCCAGGTGACCTCAGTCAGCCAATGACCTCAAACAATTCTCTCTCACTGAAATGCCTGATGGCTTTGGTTAAACCAAGATGTCCCTGAATATGTGCTCAGACACACAGCCTCCACAAACACTAGGCCCAAATACAAGCCTGAATATGGAAATGCTACAAATATCCCCACTACTTAGAACAAACTGCAGAAATGTTTCTCACAGCTGAAAAGCAGCAGTGAGCCTTTAAATGAAAGTTTTAAACAGCTAAAGGAGCCTCTAGAAAAAAGAGTTTAATTGCAACAAATTATCAAAAACAAACAACCCAACAGATTTTTAATAAAAGTGGACAATTTGCAGTTAATACCTCACGCACAGTGAAACTAGCTAGAAAAATACACAGTACACAAAGTGCTATAAATAACAAAGAAATAAAGAACAAAATAAACAAAAAACAGGATACTTAATGTTATATATTATAGCTCCGAGTTTCCTCAGTGTCCTTCCTTCGATCATTTCAGTGTGAAATGGCAGAACACTCACAACTGAATTTCTTAGGTAACAGAAAGTTGAAACCTGAGACAGCTTTTAAGAAAGAAATCTCAAAAGAACCAATGAGGTGTTTAGTCTAAGCTGTAGTCCAGGTGACCTCAGTCAGCCAATGACCTCAAACAATTCTCTCTCACTGAAATGCCTGATGGCTTTGGCTAAACCAAGATGTCCCTGAATATGTGCTGAGACACACAGCCTCCACAAACACTAGGCCCAAATACAAGCCTGAATATGGAAATGCTACAAATATCCCCACTACTTAGAACAAACTGCAGAAATGTTTCTCACAGCTGAGCAGCAGTGAGCCTTTAAATGAAAGTTTTAAACAGCTAAAGGAGCCTCTAAAAAAAAGAGTTTAACTGCAACAAGTTATCAGAAACAAACAACCCAACAGATGCTTAATAAAAGTGGACAATTTGCAGTTAATACCTCACACACAGTGAAACTAGCTAGAAAAATACAGAGTACACAAAGTGCTATAAATAACAAAGAACCATGTGACATGGTTGGGGACCTATAGCAGGCTACGACTTGAATTGCTGTCTTACCCAGTGTTAGCTGCACCTGAAGTATCTTAGATGCATTATGTTGGGTTACCAGTCTGGAGGTGTGTGCATCCTTTATGAATATGGAAACACCACCACCTTTGGAGCTTCGGTCCAAGTTCTGGGGCCAAAAGGTGTGGAATGAGTTATAGCCTGGTAGTGCAGGGGTGCTTTCTGCTGCCTTGAACCAGGTCTTTGTTATGACACAAATGTCGATGTTCCCCATTTTAAGGAGTGGTTCAAGCGAGCGCATTTTGAGATTTAGACTTCTAGCATTGAGCAGCATGACCCTCAGATTGCATTTGTTTATAGCTATTACAGTGGTAGTTTGGTCTTTAGAACACCACCTAAAAAAGGCACTATAGGGGTGGCAAGAGCCTTGGCTAGTATCCAGAAGCCCAGGCATGACAGATGCAGGCCATCTCTGGCAAAGCATCGAGGTCTGTCAGTCATGTCATCTCAAGCAGACAGATACTGGATTCCCTTAGAATGACACCAGAAACTTAGCCAGTTGTTGAAAACAATAATTTTCTGCTTGTACTGTGGTATGATTCTGGGTGATGGTAGGATGCTGCTCAGGGCTAGGTTCATTCCCGCCTGGGCTACATAATCTGAGAGCTCCTCCATATCTCTTTTCATGTAGTCCAGGGAGGTACGTCTCGGGTCATTCACACCTACATGTACAGTGACAGAGTTATATTTGTACCTGTTGTTGAGGGACCTGAGTGCGTGCATTATGTGGTGGATCCTGGCGCCTGACAGGCAGCTGACTGTTACTTTCTCCTTATTCAACCTAGTGAGTGGGACATCAGTGTGCCTCACTATCGAGTCACCTATGACTAGTGTATTGGACATGCTGTTTTGCCTTAGGGGCTTTGGTTGAGTGGCACATTGTTTAGGAGACTTGTGTGTCCCATGATTATAAACTCCTCATAAATATTTTACATTGGTGCTAAAATAATCTATTTGGATATAAGACAAGGCTTACAATAAGACTAGCGTTTTATTTTCATTTTATTCTTTTCATATTACATGATATTGATTTACTGCTTTATTTATTTACATATGGTTTTTTGTAAGAGTGAAAAGAATGCTAATAAGAAATGTTCACTTTTTATATCAAATGTATATAAGAGCTGCTTTGATTCTAATTTTAATTTTAGTATTAAGTATTACAGCTTCATAACCTATGAGGCATAGCTTTAAATGAGTTTTTATGCTCTTTAAGTGAATGAATTATGTAATTGAGTAATCATTCAATTGATTAATTAATTAAGCTATACTGCTATCAGATATATAAGATGTGGGTTACTACACTGTTTTAAACTTGTCTGAAGAAGCGTGCATTGGCAGCACGCGAAAGCGCTTACTCTTTTTTGGATTTTATGCAATAAAGCTGTTACATCGTTCGTGGTGGTGGTCTACCTGCTTTCTTGATTACTGCTGGTTTTTTGTGGTCGACCAACTTTGAGGGAAAGGTGTGTCGTCTTCATCTTGGAACTGTTTTTTGCTGCTGACACTCACCATCTCCCTACACGATGGATAATTCGTCTGTAGAATTGGACTACCATCCTGACAGAACAATGTCAAATTCCAAGTGGGTTCATCTAACGGAACAGAAATCTAATCCACTTTTAAATATGGATTTGTCTACATCATTTAATACAACAGAATCAGGTACTGTAAACCTACTCAATGACTTTAATCCTTTATATAAGGAACTGGAAAATGACCTATACAAACAATTCAGGCTGATATGGCAACGCCGTCATTTAGAGGCATGCCTTCACCATAAAGTAGTACCGAGGGGAATGAGGGTGCTTTGTATGCCCTCTTACGGCAATAGCCACCCGGTACTTCTGAAGAATTGGCAAAAAATGAACATTGAGCTTGGTTTCAAATATATTCAACTAATTATTGACTATTTTCAGCCTATAGAAAATGAATTATCAATCAAAACTGATTCGCTATATAAAGACTTAAGCAAGCGTTTTAAAGGGGAAATATTTGTTAACAAAATTGATGGTCTTATCAATCAGATTGGTGCATATGGAGAATGCTTGCAAGCAGTCAAATTACGCAAATTACAGAGAGATGTACAAGATTTTGCGAATGGCCAAGTCTTTGTATGGCCACGATATAATCAGAGAGAGGGGCAACAACGAACCGAAAGGGTTGAAGGAAGAACAAGAAGATCGACCATTGAGAAGGAAGACTATACCCCTTTAACTGTCTCTACGATGTCTTGTGATGTCAATACGGCGGAAGCAACACGTGGCCACAGATCCAACACGGATGATAGCACACCCCCACCCAACCAGCTAGCACTTCTAACCCAACACGGGCCTGGAGCGAGACCTAAATTACAGCAAACCAACCTGGATTCTTTTTTACCACTTCCCGTACGCGAAAGAAGAGAGTCGAGGGGAAGATCGACCAGCCATGGCAGACGGAAAAGAAGGATGTCAGGAGAACCGACGAGCAAGAGGGGGCGAGGAAAGGACTGAACGACCTGGTTTTTAACTTATCGGACAGAATACTGACAGATTATAAACTTTTAAATAAAGGACTGAGCTTCATACCGGCTCAAGTCAGTAATGTTTCCACTATATTAACTGAGCTGCGTTTATTTACTCGTAATATAGCTTTGGCGCTTTTCTTTAAAGATACTACTACAAATAATGTGAGTGTGAATGAGAGAGCTAATAGTTTTGAATGCTATAAAAGAAAAAGTACTTTTTCACCTACGATACATCCTTATATAGAATGCTTCGTTAAAGCATGCGAAAATGATTTATACATACATTATGCAAACTATAAGAAAGGCACACTTTCATTATTTCACAACATCTCTAAAGAGGAAAGGGTAGCCATGAATAATTTAGCTAAAGATGAAACTGTGGTAATCAGACCTGCAGACAAGGGAGGTGGGATTCTTATATTAAATCAGGTTGATTACTTAGCATATATGGATATAATGTTAAAGGATGACCTCACGTATAAAGAGATAGACAAGAAAACAATAGATAAGTTAATATATGAGGTACATCATGATATATATGACATGATGGTTACCAGACAAATAAGTTATGATTTTTACTTGTTTCTACTTATTGAACATCCGTTAATACCATACATAAAAGGGCTACCCAAGATGCACAAGGGTATAACACCTCCACCCTTACGCCCCATAGTAGTAGGCCACCAGTGGGTCACGGAAAACATTTCAATATTTATCGAAAAGAAACTGAAACCAATAGTAAACAATGTTACTACAATTTTAAAAGACTCATACCAATTAATTCAACACCTTAATGGTTTACAGAAACGAATTTCTGAAAAACATCTATTAGTCACACTAGATGTCCAGAGCCTTTTCACGGCAATACCTAATACTTATGGTCTAGAGGCTATAAGATACATATTGAACAATTTTGGGGCATACAACAACAGTGAACAGATTTTGCTAAATGCATTATTAGAGATAGTCCTTACGAAGAATGCCATGATGTTCAACAACTCCTACTATATACAACAGTGGGGGGTGGCCATGGGCACCCCCTGCGCTAATTCGTACGCGAATTTGGTTGTATACAAATGGGAAACCACATGCCTATTCTCACATCCTGCATTCCATCAGGTATTGGCATATTTCAGATTTGTGGATGACGTACTATTAATTTGGGATGGAACACCAGAGGAACTTAAAGTATTTGTAGAAGATTTAGAGAAAACTACAGATTTCCTCAGATTCTCAATGGAATATTCTTACTCTAACGTCAATTTTTTAGATCTTAACATCAGAAAAGAAAATCAAGGTAAATTAGTTACATCCCTTCACAGAAAAGAGTGTTGGAAAAATTCCTTATTAGAATATGATAGTATGCACCCAAGATTTATTTTTTCCAATATCATAAAAGGACAATTCACTAGATTAAATAGGATTTGTCAAGATAAAACTGAATGCAATGCTGAATTTCATAAACTAGAACATTTGCTTCTTGATAGAGGCTATAATCAACATAACATAGCGGTCGCAAAAGATAGATTCTTGAATAATGCTGACTATAAACCTAGGATGCTATTTCAACATCGAGATGGCACTAGACACCTAGAATATCAAGAATACAAATCAGTCAGATGCATTATCAGCTACACTAGTGATAATGAATATATCACTGAGATCATTAGGAACAATTGGTCTATTTTAACTACCAATGAAGAAATAAAGAAATTAATAGGTAGCAAAGCATCCTTCACATACAAGAATATGCAGAACTTAAAAAGAATTTTATGTAATGAAAAATCCTATAAAATAGATGGACAAGAAGCTAATAGGGGTACTACTCCTTGTGGAGGATGTAGTTCATGTAAGTGGATATCGACTGATAATACATTTCAACATCTGGAATTATTGTATGATTTTGATATCAGTTGTCCAGCCAGCTGTGTTGACACTAATGTAATCTATCTAGCCACTTGTGTGTCATGCCCGGCTTTCTATGTGGGCATGACAACGAGAAGACTAAGGGACAGAATACAAGAGCATTTATATGCTATAAGAAAGAAAGAAGTAAAAAATGCCCTATCCAAACATATTATTGAATTTCCAAATCATACATTTGTCTTCAGGGTACTACAAAAAAGAATACTTAACCCAAGAAGAGGAGACAATTTTAATGACCTAGAGAGTCTAGAGCTACATTGGATTTTTAAGATTAGAGCACAGAAGCATCCAGGCCTTAATAGCTATGTCAGCATTAGGTCACACTTGAAGAAACGGAAATATCACTGACCGCTTTTTATATCTAGTTATATAGATACATGCTTTGCTATTATTATATATATGATTTTATAATCAAGCATATATAGTTATCTAATGATTTTTCAGCTTTATTTTCCAGCTCTACTTGTTCATTTCTGGTGGATATATAATGTATACATACATTTTTTACATATATTTTATATACAATGACATATATAACATATGTTTTGAGACTGTGATGGGTGTTACCACCCTCATTTATCGTATATTTCACTATTTACCCGTCATGCAGGTCTTCTATGAGAAATAGAGCTTAGTTCCTTATACTAAATATTTGGATTAATCAACATGAAGATTAATACTATGAATCATGTGTATATAATAATTTGTCTTTTATCTGTGTATTCTTATTTTATCTCATATTTTAAATATTCAGCACATTCCTCCATTTACAATATAATATGACACAATCTTAAGGAATTTTAAATAACACAATAGAATTGTGAATACTTATTTGTATGGTTCCAGATGCAGATACTATATACATATTTTATAATGACACTACGGTGTATATATGTCTTGCTGATGCATCCAGATATATTTATACATTGTCTACCTCTTATACTTAGGTTTTTATATATAGATAGGACTTTTATATATGATTAAATTTGCACATGTTTATTTTGATACTTATATTTTTTTATTTATTTATTCAAGAAATTAATGTTTATTTCATATTTTGATATGAGCACTTATGCACCTTAAATTTGATAAATATTCATTGTAAATTAATTATATATATATAACACATTTTAAATTAACATTATAAATATACCATGCAGTTCAGTCCTCCTTTATTTTTACATAAAACTCCTCATAAATATTTCACATTGGTGCTAAAATAATCTATTTGGATATAAGACAAGGCTTACAATAAGACTAGCGTTTTATTTTCATTTTATTCTTTTCATATTACATGATATTGATTTACTGCTTTATTTATTTACATATGGTTTTTTGTAAGAGTGAAAAGAATGCTAATAAGAAATGTTCACTTTTTATATCAAATGTATATAAGAGCTGCTTTGATTCTAATTTTAATTTTAGTATTAAGTATTACAGCTTCATAACCTATGCGGCATAGCTTTAAATGAGTTTTTATGCTCTTTAAGTGAATGAATTATGTAATTGAGTAATCATTCAATTGATTAATTAATTAAGCTATACTGCTATCAGATATATAAGATGTGGGTTACTACACTGTTTTAAACTTGTCTGAAGAAGCGTGCATTGGCAGCAC
The DNA here is from genome assembly GCF_019279795.1 of Protopterus annectens. Taxonomy (NCBI): domain Eukaryota; kingdom Metazoa; phylum Chordata; order Ceratodontiformes; family Protopteridae; genus Protopterus; species Protopterus annectens. The sequence goes on along the minus strand of NC_056743.1, from coordinate 486,628,292 downwards.
GCGAAAGCGCTTACTCTTTTTTGGATTTTATGCAATAAAGCTGTTACATCGTTCGTGGTGGTGGTCTACCTGCTTTCTTGATTACTGTCCCATGATTAGTGTTGTGTTGTGGTCGAGCGCGTTTCTGCCTTGGAGGTCTCTGCTTTTTGGGTAGATGTTTATTGAGAGCCTCTGTAAAGGTAGGTGTGTGGTTTGTGTTTTTATGTGAAGGCAGTGTTGGTGTGTGTTCTGGAGGGCTATGTATTCCATGTGATGTGGTGCAAGTGTTGACCTTCTCCTCTTGACCAGCTATTCCAGTCTTGGCTGGAGAGTGCGTGGCTTCCAATTCGGATATATAAGTGCATCTCTCACAAGTCTGACTGTTGGGAGGTAAGAGAAGAGAGTTGTCATTGCACATGAGGCAGTTGCTACATTCCCTTAGGATGCCCAAGTTCACCAGGTTAATAGGAGAAAGCACAGGGAACTGACCTTTAGACCTGTTTCCTTGTAGAACATTTAGTGTTGGTAGCACTTTTTTGTGCTGCAGTAATTGATGTTAAGTTGTCCCATCTCACCTTCATTCTTGCTGTTTGGTTTGGAGCCGATCCTTGGCTCCGACTCGGCCTACTTCTATAGCTCGAGAGCTATTTACTGACTCAAGGCTAACCCTTATCCAAGAATGCCCAGCGTCAGCTACCCAGATCTCATTTGCCGCTTCAGCTGCGAGGTTGCTTCATTACTGGCTCAGGCTTAGTATAGCTTTTTCTTTTATTATAATTGTTGTTTATTCTTCAAAATTTATCAAGTTTTTGTCTAGATATAGTACTTTATCCCTTAACGCCTTTCTTGTGTGTTGTAGGTTTGTTGGCCATCGCTCCATACTCGCAGGCCTTTCTGTTTCCCCTCAACTCGTTTAAATTAGAGAGTCCCCCCCTCCCCCCTTAGGACAGCCATTTAAATTAGAGGCTCTCCTTTCTTTTCCTAAACTGTAAAAAAAAAAAAAAAAAAAAACAAAGATTGTTTGTTTCTTAGTTTAGTAGTGTAAGATGTCTAAAGAGGCCAAAGTTTCTGGCTTCAAAAAGTGTGACTCATGCTGTCAGAAAATGTCTCTGACAGATGGGCACACTAGCTTTGTTTATTGTTTTGGGGGCTGTGCACCTGCAGGAGCGCAAAAACAAATTAATCCTTCGAGGATTATTGAAACCACAGGATTCCCCGGCTAAAGGTTCTCAGCCAGTGAAATCCTCTGTCTGTCAAGCCATCGGCTCCATCCTCAGAACCGACTCCTGGGCTTGAACAACTAAGTTTGTCGGTGCCAACTAGCATTGACAAGTCAACTGTTACCTCGGAGCCACAAGCGAGCAAGGTCTCCTTCATTGGAGCCAATCTGCTCAGTGCCACAGTCACCCTTATTAGGAAGTGAATGCAGTCATCACTCTTCATCCCACTCCTCTCGATCCTCTATGTTACTGGATCAGGACATGGAGAGAGTAGTCAGGTTGCTTAAATCACAGGCCCTTGCAAAATGACTTTCCATCCCACCTCAGCAGGTTGCGGCTCCATCTGCCTCCATCTCCATTCCTCCTCCAACTACACTTAGTTCAGAGCCGGAGACCATGGACGCACTGATAGTAGAACTGACCACGCAGATCACCTCCTCTTCGGTTCCAGTGTCAGCTCCGATCACCTCAATTGTTCCGTCCATCGAGGGATCTGGGTGCTGAAGCACTCTCGTCGGCTACGAGGGGGGAAGTGGCATCAAACCCTTGTCCGACCCCACTCTCCCTCTTGGAGCTTTGGCACAGGTGAGCTCGGCTCCCACATCAGCCTTGGAGCCATCGCCCTCGACGTGGAGAAGGACTCCTGTCTCTTCGGAGCCGGAGCTTTCTTTGTCTCGGGGTCGGGGATGCATTCAAGGTCATGCGGAGTGTGCTGTTCCCTGAAACAGCCCTACTATCAGCCCCATCGGCTCCTTCTCTTGTGGTGCCTATGCCAAACTCTGCTCCTCCAGCCCAAAAGTGTAGGGAACCTGTGCCCCAGGACACCCCATTGGGTGACCCCTCTTCTTCCGAGGCCTCCCCTGATCACTCAGTGGAGCCTCCCTGGAAGAAGTGCAAGAGGAAGCACCTAGACTCCCCTGAGTCTGTCACCTCAGATACAGACCTTGATGAAATGGAAGGGTCCCCCAGGTCCCCTTCAGAAGATGTTTCCTTTTCAGAAATCCTTGAAATGCTTAGGCAGAGGGGTGGCTGGTCTTCCCTAGCCCCTACCGAGGATGACTCTGTATACCTGGATGCATTCGGTTCCCGACCCTCCACCTCCTGGGTGTCTCCACCTTTTGATCCAAACATGTCTGTAGTAGCTCGAAAGGCTTGGTCAGCTACAGATTCTGTGGAACCTACTCCGAGGAGACCAAATAAATTCATAACAGCCCCCCAGGACAAACAATTTCTCACTAAAGGTGTGCCAGTTGATGCCATGGTGGTAGCAGCAGCCACCAAGAAAGAGCAGAAACTTCTTCATCTGTCCATCCACCAAAGAAAGAGTCTAGGATGATGGACAGATATGGAAAGCAAATGTTTTCCTCAGCGACCTTCTCCATGAGGTCCCTGAATTATCTCTCTCATTTTACACTACTTCAAAGGGATCTCCTAAAAGAGCTTGGAGATACCCTACAAGATCCTACAGCTATGGGAGCATCAGCCAAAATAGCTTCCCAGCTTGCGACTCTTAATTTGATAGTCAACTTCTCCATGAGGCTCATTTCCTATGCAGCCGATGGAGAGAGCAGAGCTGCAGGTACAGGAGTGGTTCTCAGAAGACATGCTTGGCTGTGGCTGTGTCAATTTGCAGAACCCTTTTAAACGTCCTTCACAAATACTCCCTTTGATGGCTCCTTGCTTTTTGGGCCTCAGGTGAAAGACATGATTACCAGGTGTGAACAGGAAAGCAAGACTCTCTCTGCCATGGGAGTCCGTTTTTCCACTCCTAACAGACCTTATCCCAAAGGTCAGAGGGCTGTAAAGATGTGGTTTCGAAAGTCTCAGGGACCCTTGCCTGACACACGTGGTGATTTTTCCCCCAAGGGCAGAGGGGGAAACAACAACAATGGCAGTTGCCGCCCGGGTGGCAGAGGGGGACCGCAAAATCAGGGTGACAGAGAAACTTTCTCTGCCAAACTCTTCCAGCATCCCTGATGGGTTGCCCCGACTGTTCATCTCTGAAGGCAGTCGGGCGAAGACTTTCCCTGTACCCAAAAGCCTGGCAAAATATAACAAGAGACAAATGGGTGCTATTTATCATATCCGGAGGTTACAAAATCCCCTTCCATCAACCCCCTCTAAAGTCAGAAAAGTCCATCCCAGATGTCCCATCCAATCTAAGGGATCAAGCAGTTATTCAAGTTTCAAAACTGCTAGAAAAAAGAGCCATTCAGGAAGTTCCCGCAGACCAGCTAGGATCCGGAACTTACTCAAGATTCTTTTTAGTACCAAAAAAGACAGGGTACAGGAGACCAATACTGGATCTCAGCAGATTGAAGAAATCTGTACAAAAAAAAAAGTTCCGGATGGTAACACTGCAGTCCATTCTCCCCTTTCTGGGTCAGGACAACTGGATGTGCTCCATAGATCTTCAGGATGCGTACTACCATATCAAAATGGACAGACGCTACAGGAGATTTCTTCGCTTCCGGGTAGGGGCCAGCCATTACCATTTCAGAGCTCTGTCCTTTGGTCTCACCACAGCTCCCAGGGTGTTCACCAAATGTATGGCAGTAGTCATGGCTCACCAGAGATGTTAAGGAGTCCAGGTGTTTCCTTATCTAGACGACTGGCTCCTAACTGCTACCACCAGGCATCAACTTTTAGAGGCACGCAATTATACAATATCAATCTGCACCCAACTAAGCATTACAGTAAATTTCAAAAAATCTGCCTTGTTTCCCTGTCAAATATATAGGAGCAGAATTAAACACAAAACAGATGTTTGCAAGGTTACCTCAGGAAAGAGTTTTCTCTATTTGCCAACAAGTTTAATTTCTAATGCAGAGCAGAAAGATCCAAGTCAGACATGTCCTGCAATTTCTAGGCTCCATGGCAGCTGCCATTTTTCTTGTACCATTAGCGCGTTACCACATGAGAGTCCTTCAGTGGCTTCTCTTCATGCAGTGGTCCTTCCAGGAACTACCCATGTCTCACATGATCTGATTACAGAAACATGGAAAAGACACCTCTCTTGGTGGATGGTCTACCCACTCGTGACTCAGGGCAGACCTTTCATTCAACCCCCTCTGGTAGCCACAGTGACCATGGACACCTCCCTGATAGGGTGGGGTGGCATTATTTAGGCAGGATAGTCCAAGGCATGTGCAACCTCACAAGTACCATCTGCATATCAGTGTCCTAGAGATGAGAGCGGTGCTCCTAGCATTGCAAGCTCTTCAAGACTCTCTTCCTTCTGGGACTAATGTGATCCAAACAGACAACATTTCATTTGTGTGGTACATCAACAAGCAGGGCGGGACCAGGTCCTACTCCGAGAAGCCCTCAGGCTATGGCAGTGGGTGATTTCCTCCCAATGTTTTCTGACAGCAATGCACATCCCTGGGAAATCCAACGTAATAGCAGACAGGCTCAGCAGTGCTATTCTCATGCCTCACGAGTGGTCTCTGAATCAGGATGTTTGCGGACCTTATCTTCCGCAAATGGGGCCAGCCCTAAAGCGATCTATTTGTCACTGCCCTCAACAACAAATGCAGCAGCTACTTCTCCCTGCTTCCTCCTCTAGGTCAAACTACCAGGGGCGCTCTAGTACACGATTGGCCTCAGGGACTCCTTTATACATTTCCCCCTTTTCCCCCAATTCCAAGACTCATACAGAAAGCAAAATCATTGGGTTGCAAAATGATTCTCATTGCCCCCTATTGGCCTCGACAGATTTGGTTTCCATTCCTGAACCTCCGCCTTCTAGACCAGCTTTGGGTTCTGGACCCAGTGCCAGATCTGTTGATTCATCAGTCAGGCGAGTTACACCAATCCCTTCAGACTCTCAAGCTCACAGCTTGGTTTCTCCATTTCCTACCTTAGCCAGGCTTCCAAGTATTTCCCAGCAGTTTGTGATATTATTGTTTCCTCCCATAAGTCAATTATGAGAAAGACTTATGCTAGCAAATGGAAAAGATTTTCTTACTGGGCAGAATCTAGAAACTTAGACCCCTTTTCAGCCCCAGTCCATCAAATTCTAGAATTTCTAGCAGAGCTTTTTCAGTCGGGTGGCTGCTACCATCAGGGTACAACTGGCTGCCATATCTAATTTTCATATTGGAATTCTTAATTCTACCATAATGTCTCATAAGCTCTGCAAATCCTTCATGAGAGGAACAGCTCTTCTTAGATCCCCAGTGAGGGATCCACCTCCTCCTTGGGATCGCAATTTACTTTTGACTTATTTGATTCTGCCTCCCTTTGAACCAGCAGCTTCATGTCCCTTAAAATTTCTTTCTTGGAAAACACTTTTTCTGGTTGCTATTACCTCAGCTAGACATGTTTCAGAACTCGTCCTCCATATATGGTGTTTCACAAAGATAGAGTTTCTCTGAGAACCAACCCATCCTTCATAACAAAAGTCTGTTCAGAAAACAATTTAAATCAATCCATTGACCTCCCCGTCTTCTTTCCCAGTCATAGCAACAAGGCAGAATACAGTCTTCACCAACTGGATGTGCACAGACAATTATGTTTTTACCTCCATAGGACCAAAGAGCTAAGTAAGTCAGACCAATTATTTCTCTCTTATGCTCACAATAAGCAAGGCCTTCCAGTTTCTAAGGTGACCTTATCCAAATGGTTATCTGACACCATTGCCTTTATTTATCAGTTAAGACATAAACATCTACCAGCAAAACCGAAAGGTCATTCTACTAGAGCATTAGCCACTTCTGTAGCCTTTCAGTCTAAATTGCCCATAGACTCAATTTGTGCAGCTGCCACTTGGGCAAACCCTCATACCTTTATCTCTCATTACAAAGTGGATGTGGTCTCCCAGAGCAGGGCTTCCTTTGGTTTCACTGTTCTGAAGAGACTGTTCCAATGAGCCACCTGGCTTCTTTAGGTGCTAGGGATGCTGTCCCAAACAGCAAGAATGAAGGCGAGATGGGACAACTTAACATAAAGAAGTTATGTACCTACCAATAACGTTCCATGTTAGTTGTCCTTCATCTGGCCTTCCTCCTTGCGGCCCCCCCTCCTTCCCCCTTCCTGGAGGATTGAGAGGGATTCACTATGGTTTCACTGGCTGATTTCCTTTTTTTCTTGATTCACATGCCAGGTAATTTTATGACAGTTTACTCTGATCTTTTATTTTGGTAAATCAGTTTGTTTTTTTTTAGGTTACTGGTTACTTTATATGTCTAGTGTGCGCTATCTCAAACGTGATCTGGGTAGCTGACGCTGGGCATTCTGGAATAAGGGTTAGCCTCAAGCCAGTAATCTCAAGTTATAGAAGTAGGCCGAGTCAGATCCAAGGATCGGTTGCAAACTAAACAGCAAGAAGGAAGGCGAGATGAAGGACAACTAACATGGGACATTATGGTAAGTACATAACTTCTTCCTACAAGAAGTCTGGTAAAGTGCTAGAATAATAAGCTAGTAAAAGTGCAAGAAAGGAGAGAACTAGCAGATCTAAGGGAAAAATTGAAGAGCAGACTTTAGCACTGTTCAGAAGCTTACAAACACTCCTGGATACAGCAAATCTGTATCTGGACTAGACTAGTTATAGGAAATGTAAAAAACAAATGCAAACACTGGCTTTTAAACCAGAAAATTGAAAGATAGAAAAACTGCCTTGACGGTCAATAAACTACAATTTCTGGGCCAGATACCACTCCTCTTGTGGTAGATAAGCTACTTAGTGCTTACCACTCCCACAGATAAGCTAGAAGGCTTCCCTCCAGCACAGAAAGGCTTGGGGGGCCCAGAAGCTTACAAACAATCCTGATTACAACAAATCTGTATCTGGACTAGACTAGTTACAGGAAAGGTGGGAAACAAGCTTAGAATGAATATGTGTATATATATATATATATATATATATATATATATATATATATATATATATATATTAGTAAAGTGGAAAGGGACCTAATGACACTAGACTGGGAGGAGTGCCCCAGATCAAATTTAAAGTAGGGGCGGGCAACTGCAAAGCCGCAGTGTATAAGAACAAGACAATCGCAGTAAGCTGCCTATCGGGCGCTAGAATCCGCCACATAACACAAGCACTCGGGTCACTCCACGGCAAGTACAAATATGACACAGTCATTGTCCATGCTGGTGTGAATGACCTGAGATGTACCTCCCTGGACTACATGAAAATAGACATAGAGGAGCTCTCTGATTATGTAGCCCAGGCTGGTATGACCCTGACCCTGAGCAGTATCCTTCCTTCACCAAGAATGATGCCACAATATAGAGACAAGATGATCAGCTTTAACAATTGGCTTAATGTCTGGTGTCATTCAAAGGGGATCCAGTGTCTGTCTGCCTGGGATGACATGCTTGACAAGCCACGCTGCTTCGCAAGGGACGGCTTGCACCTGTCACCCCTGGGATTCCGGATATTGGCTAAGGCTCTTGCCACCCCCATAGTGCCTTTTTTAGGCAAGGCTCAAATTCTAAACCTACCACCCTAGAAAACAAAAATGGGAAGAAACTGAGGGTAATGCTGCTCAATGCCAGAAGTCTAAATCTCAAAATGCACGCACTCGAGGCCCTTCTCAGTATGGAGAACATCCATGTCTGTGCTGTAACTGAAACCTGGTTCAAGGCTCCTGAGAGCACCCAGGCACTATTAGGTTTTACCTCATATCATGCGTTCCAGCCCCAAAACCCGGACCACACCACAAAAGGAGGGGGTGTATCCATATTCATAAAGGATACCCACACCTCCAGGTTGGTGGCAACGCACGAAGCTTCAGAAACCATCCAGGTGCAACTAACCATAGGCAAAACTGCTCTACAAATTGTAGCATGCTACAGGCCACCCTCTCAAACTCAGGAACCCCACACAGCCTTCCAGAAGACACTGGAGGGTATAAATGTATCTCCAAACACCATCATATTGGGTGACTTCAACTACCCGAATATAGACTGGGAACATTACTCAAGCCCTAACTTTCTAGCCCAACGGTTCCTGGAGTTCATAAATTCAAATGCCATGGAACAGCTAGTCACTGTTCCCACGAGAGGAGAAAATATACTAGATCTCATTATCACAAACATGGGGACAAAATGCTCCACACCAGAAGTATATCCCTCATTGGTGAGATCTGATCATAAACTAATCTCACTGGAAATCCACATCCCGCCCCCACCCCAAACAAAAAAGACCACAGTGAAGAACTTCTCTAAAGCAAACTTCACACTACTCAAGACTGGTGTGGTATCCTTCAAGGCCCCTAAGCCAGTGGAAACCACAACCCAAGCTGCAGAAGCCCTTGCAAATGCCTTCTATGAACACCTCCAGGACTGCATGGATCAGGCAATCACAAATAAAACCAAGACTCTTTCCACAAAGGGCAAACATCCAGTCTGGTGGACCCCAGCCATTAACAAACTTTATCATAAGAGGAGAAAGCTATTACATGATAGAACAAAATCCATAAAAGGGAAGTCACCCCTGATCATTATTAGTAAAAAAATACGAGCACTCATAAAATCAACTAAGGCCAATTTTGAGAGAAAAATTGAAATGGATTCAAAGGACAATCATAAGGCCTTTTTCAGCTATGTTAGGAACCTGGGTGGAAACTCCCAGATATGCTCAGAATTAGTCCAAAATGATACAAAAATCACTGAACCCACAGACATTGCCAACATCCTGGCAGACAGGTTCAGTGCAAACTTCACCCCCCTCTCCCCCCCTAAAGGAGAGATAACTATCCCAGCAGAGTGTAGCCTCCCAGACATCTCAAATGCGCAGGTGAAAGCTGCTCTCTCTAAAGCTAAAAACACAGCATCAATGGGACCGGATGGTGTCCCCGGCTGTGTGTTACACGAGCTAAATGAGGAATTAAACCCGCACATAAGGCAGCTGTTTAATCTCAGCCTTACCACAGGATACGTGCCCAAGGAGTGGCGTACAGCAACTGTGGTCCCACTCCACAAAGGCGGTGCCTCTATGGACCCTGGTAATTACCGCCCCATAAGCTTAACAAGTCTAGTCTGCAAAGCTATGGAGAGGATCATAATGGAGCTCATAAACAAAGATATAGGGGACTTGCAGACATTGGACCCGACCCAGTTTGGCTTCGTCAAGGGCAGATCATGCCTTTTGAACTTGGTCTACTTCTTCGAAACAGTCACCAAGGCCATTGATGAGGGAAAGGCAGTCCATACAGCCTACCTTGACCTTGCAAAGGCTTTCAACACAATACCCCACTCGGGTATTGTAGAAAAACTTACCAGCTTAAATGTAAACCCATATGTCACAAGATGGGTTGCAAACTGGCTTAAGGACAGAACCCACAGGGTTAGAGTTGCTGGCGCTATGTCAGACTCCAAGCCGGTCACAAGTGGTATCCCACAGGGCTCGGTCCTTGGCCGCCTATTGTTCGGCATCTACTTCTCAGAAGTACAGGCCAACATGGGAGGACTTTGGCTGACAAAGTTTGCAGACGACTGCAAACTGGGCGCCATAGTGGAAAGTGCATCGGACACGGATATCCTTCAGAAGGGACTCACGGAAACAGATAGCTGGTGCCAGAGCCATGGCCTGAAGTTAAACACCAAAAAATGTATAGTCATACCCTTTGGGAAAAACAAGGTAACCCCAAGCTACCATATAGGCGGCAATCCACTAAGCACAGAAGAGGTTATCAGGGACCTGGGGACCCAGGTTGACAGTGGCCTTTCTTTTGACACTCACGTTGCTAAAGTGGTTAGAAAGACCTTCTACATTGCCCACCTGATCATGAAGGGATTCACATCCAGATCTAGTGAGGTCATTGTTCCCCTGTACTCTTCACTTATCAGACCAATGATCGAGTACAATGCCCCATTCAGGATGTATCTCACCCGACATCTGCAGCAATTGGAGAGACCCCAAAAGTTCCTCACCAAAAGGATAAAGGGACTCCAAAATCTGTCATATGCTGCCAGATTGAAGAAACTCCAGCTCTATTCAGTCGCATACCGTCTGCTCAGAGGTGACATGTGCCTGACATACAAGGCCATGTCCAACCCGGAATTAATGGACATGCTCCACCTCAAAAAATCCAAATCCACCAAAACCACTAGAACAAGAGACTTAAACCTTAGCACAGATATAAATAGGACGTGCTGGAGGGATAGATTTATCACTCAGAGACTCCCTATGCTGTGGAATAAAATCCCGGTCCATGTGAGGCAGAGCACCTCACTGGCTCTGTTCAATATTTTTTCATATAAGCCACAAAACTTTGGGCTAGGCTTATAAATGCCTTAGGGCAGATAGCCTAGTATAAACCTATGAACCTATGAACCAATAGGGAGGAAATAAGCATAGTATCTGCCCTTTGTTTTGCAACTGTCTTAATCAGTTGCATACATTGTTTATTTTTTTTCTACCTTTTTATTATATTGTCATTGTTTTTCATCTTTCTTTTAATTTTTATTTCATAAAATATTTTATTACATCCTTCTTTTCAGTTTTCTTGGATTTCTGGTATTCTCATGGTCTTTCAAAGATCAGCAGTTTGTTTAGGATAATTTCTGAATCAGTTAGGACTTTTTTCCCTTCCTATTCCATTGATACACGACTGTATTAATTGAGTTTTAATTTATTTTTATTACACTTTTTTTTTATTTTGTACAACTTTTTATCCATCACCATAAGTAACTAATGCAGCAGATATACATCCATTAATATATTCAGGCATCAGTTTAAATACTAAAATAATTACATTAATCAGCATACCTGTAACCTTCTATTTCTTACTTTTGACCAGAATGTCAACAGTACCTCCTTCACTCAATCCTTTCATTTTTTCCTTTCATTTTATTAATTCTTATTATGTCCAGCCTTATTTTCTTTCACTTGCACCTACTGTTACTTCATTGTCCTTAATTATACCATATATTTCCCTCTCAGTCACATCCTATGTTTCCATCTCCTCACAACATACTTAGCTGATATCTTCCTACTTGGTTTTCACCTTTAGCCCAACTACCCTCCAAACTGCCAGAACTCTTAGAATCTTTCCTTTAACTGTCTTTGACAATATTCATTGTCTTCTTTACTTATCTGAAGTCATTTTCTGTCATCCTGTTTCCCACCATAACTTCTCATTCTTACAGCCTGCTGTTGTACTACCTTTAACCATTACTTCACCAAAAATAATTCTACTGTCTCTTTACCATCGTTGAGCCATTTTTCACTTCCCAAATAATAAATGTTTCCAGCAGAACCACACTATTATTATTAAACCTTTCCCCAACTGCTTATAACCTTATTTTATGGCCACCTGGACCTGAGGAGAGCAATAAGAATAAGTTTAACATTTTTGTTTTTTTGCTTTTTAAAATTTAATGTACGAGAACCACCAAAACAAATCGTTCAACTATATGGTAAAATGTACATGCACACAGAAGGGCAGCACACAAAAGAGATTATCTTTTTTTTCCATACATAAATCTCATTACAGAAGATCAGAACATGTTTAATGGACAAGTGTCATACTTCTCTGGTATGCTAAATAGCAGTATGTCTTAAAGATTTAACAAAAAAAATAGTCAAAAATATATATATTTTTTTCTTTTATAATTTGTCTAGGATTTCACATAAGAACATATAAAATGATCCTTGGACTGATTGATGAAAGCACTACTTCCAGGCCTTACTTCTGGATTCATCTTCCCAGCTAGTGAAGGCTCTCACCGCAATGATTTCCAAATATAGAGTAATTTAGAACACATTTATGAAGGAAGGTAATTCTAAGGCAGTGGTGATATTCCCATGAAAAATATACAAGAGTGCCTAAATGTCAGACTCAGTCTAAGAATGCCTGTTGTGCATGATCAGGTTAGAATATTGTTTTAATTGTACTTTAAAACTATTTTGCAACTTGAGGTCACATGTCTTTTGAGGAATCTACATTAGATGAGTAGGAGTAGTTAAGGCTATGAGCTGATTTTTTGAATATTCATATGTGTAATCAACTGACCTCTGTTATGTGATTAGTGAATGATATATATTTGACAGTTTTGTATTTTTAATAATTTATTCTGAAGTTCATTGTACCTAGGATGAAAGCACTAAAGTAAAGTAATTTTCTTTTTTAGTTGCTGGATGTAGTTTTAGCTTTTGAGTTATTTTAGTTACAACCTTTAAAAAGTGTTTAAAGATGTACCTCAATGATATTTTCATAATTTGGGATAGAGATAAATTAGAACATAAAACATTTATGAACTATATGAACAAAATAACATTGTTTGAGATTTATATATCAGTACAATAGAATTAGCATCAACTTTTTAGATATGAATATATCTTTAGATGAGGATAAGATGATGCTTGTTTCTAATATTTATACATAGCCCATATTTTCTAGTTACCTGCACTTTTCCAGTTGCCACCTATTATGGCAGAAGAAGGGACTGTTAAAAGGCCAGTTAATAAGGCTTCAAAAGATTATTTTTCATATTAAGCTTTGTTTCATAATGAGGTCATAATAGTTTCTGTTATGTATCATGAAAGAGGTTAGCCAGTAGAGTCCGTGCACAATATTTTGGTTGAAATGTAAATGAGTTGACTTTGCTTCTATTTTGCTACAACTATAGTCAGTTAAGTCTAATAAGTATATGATGGTCAATAAAGATTTTAATTATGCCATGAGTTTGCTATACGGTAGTAAACACAATGCAATGAGTAATGTTATATAGAGAAATTTGGATTTTACTCCCAAAGATAATTAAGCAGACAAGATTCTAGATGAAGGTTCACAGTTAATAAAAAAAACCTTAAGGAGAAGTTAGAGATGGGTTGGAATAGACAACTAAATTTGAATAATGGTAACAAGAAAATGGGAAAGACTTGTAGCCAATGTAAGTTTATTAATGATGCCATCAATATTCTGGGCTCCAGTTATTCTAGGACTACAGGATGCAGGGGGGGTCTATAACATTGTGGCATAAATGGTGCAGTTTATATCACCACTTGCTGCATGAATCATTCTATGTTGGAAAGACAGAATGTCAGCTAAGACAGCAATTTATGAACATGACTACAGCATAAGAGTGATGGGCTCATCAAATGAATTAAGTAAACTGTCAAATAGTATAGATTTTTAGAAGGTCTGTTCTTTTTATTTTGAAAAAAGGTTCTTCATGTCTTAACAGGAGGAAATTAGAAAATCCTAATGAAATACTAGCCACCTAGGTTCATAGGTTAGTACTAGGCTAACTGCCCTTGCGAGCCATTTTTTAAGTCTAGCCAATTATCCCTTGTGAGACTCAAACTTGCACCTTGTGTTTATAAGGCAAACACCTTAACCATTAGGCCACCCTCCCAACCCTGTGAAAAAAGGGAAATGGAGCTGTGGATGGATGGGTGGTTTGATTGGGTCTATATTAGAACACTGAAGTTTCAAAACTTTGAATGTTCTAATATCGACCCCTATTCAGCGAAAGCTGAAAATATCGAAGCTACAGAAAAATACATTTTTTCCTAGGGAAAGAATTTGGTTGTCCATTTTTGTTGCTTCAGTATTTTCAGCACTGTGGTGGAAAGTTACTGGTCGGGTTCAGGTAAGTGTGCGATTGAGTACGGGTTAGGTTAGTTAGGGTTAGGGTGTGGGTTAGGTATGTGTGCGATTGTGTGGACGTGAGGATTAGGGTGGGTTAGGTGAGTTAGGGTTAGGGCACTGGTTAGGTATATGTGCGATTGTGTGGACATGAAGGTTAGGGCAGGTTAGGTGAGATAGGGTTAGGGCGTGGGTCAGGTAAGTGTGCGATTGTGTGGACATGAGGGTTAGGGCGGGGTAGGTGAGTTAGGGTTAGGGCACGGGTTAGGTGAGTGTGTGATAGTGACGGACCTTATGGTTAGGGTTTGGGTTAAAGTAAGTGGATAGTTAGTGGTGTATGTATAGTTTAATGTAGTTTAGTGTAGGGTTAGGTATAAGATTTTAGGTGTATGTGTGTGAATTGCTGTTTGGTGTGCTTGTGTTGTGTATGTGTTTTGAAACAGCAAATTTTTTCCCTAGGAAAAAATTTGCTGTTCTGTATGTTCGATGTTTTCAGCTTTCACTGAATAGGGGTCGATATTAGTACATTCGAAGTTTTGAAACTTCGATGTTCTAATATAGACCCATTTGATTTATGCTACAGGGCATTTGATCACATGGCTACACTACTATTTAAAAATGGTTTGACTGATTTTTTTTTATTCTGAAGAAGCATCATTAATGGTGGAGATGAAATTGTTTGTTTTAAGAAATTTGTGCAGATAACAATTGTTTTATTTATTTTTTCCATTACAGAATAGAGTTCTACAAAGCTTGGTTTTCAGAACAAAAACTTTTTTTTTAAGATTGCTGCAGTTCAGGTATACTGTATAAAGTGATTGCTGCAGTTCAGGTATACTGTATAAAGTGCTCTTAAGTAAAGGGAAGGCATTAACATTTTGAACATGTCAGTTTTATAGCACTGTGCCTGTTAAATCTGTCTACAGTGCTAGTAAATGTCTATTAAAATATTAACATTTAAGTAACATTAATGATTAGAAATGAAACACGGCAGTTTATCTTATTAAATTATTTTTTATGTTCAGACTGCTTTCTGCCACTCTCTTATTTTATCAAAATTGTATTTGTATTATTTTCCCAACATTTCTTTTAACTGTTTTATATATATATATATATATATATATATATATATATATATATATATATATGTATATAAAATACAAGAGTTAAACTGAGACATGTAAAAAGAACGGCGGGAACTGAACAGTACTACTACTGTAAATACAGCTACACTACAAACAACTAAATTAAAACAGTTATGTGCTGTCTTACATGTAGGTAACAATGCTTAATAATACTATACCACTAAAAAGAGAAGAAGTGTGTTTAGAGAGGAAAAGGCTGATCAGAAATTACTAATAAATTCTAGGATTTAAGTCATTTTAGTGCTGCAGTGCTGATACATTAAACTCAAAATTTTTAGTCCAAACCCAACTGAATCATGAAAACTGTTTTTACTAGTAAGATAAGATTGTAAACTTTAATGTATTTCATAGCCATTTCTTTAAATCTAGATCAGGACATATTTTTCATTCAGTTCAATTTTGAGTTATGTATAGCTTAAATAACATGAAAACGGCGACAAGTGCATATGAATCTTCTAGGGTTAAGTTGAGGGAGGGTTATGGAGGATCATAAAATTTATAGTAAAATTCTGTTCTTTTTAACCCAAGGACTATAATTTGGATTTTAGTTTAGACCAAATTTGATAGGAATATTTGCAGCTCCAGAGGGTATGCATTAGATCAAAGCATGGAAATTGTATGCACTACAAGAAAATTAAGTTTTAGAAAAGGATGATGCCATTTTGGAAGGCGTCGTATAAGCATTATTTAAAATCATGAACTGGGCATAGAATATTTTTTATGATGAATGTGTTTAGTGTTAAATGAAAAGGAATTGTGTATTGCTATGGGTGGGAGCTTGGAGCCATCACTGAGCCAGTAAGAAGATTATATAGATAGAAGTTGTAATATTTAAAGGTGTGATTGTATGTATTTGAATTAGGTTTGTTAGACTGTAATGGAAATGTTATTTGAATGAGAATATTAAGAGTGTTTATATCTACTTATGAGGATACAAACTGTTTAAGGGGATAACAGATTTCATTTAAAATGGGTAAGTATCCTTTAGGGAAGTTTAATATAAGCCTTACATTCTATGGTGAAATGAGTCAGTGTTTTAATAAGTGAATGACTAACAAGTCTTTAATAAGCAGAAAAGTTGTTAGAGGTAACATGGGATTGTTTAGCTTGAAATTTGGGTTCATATCAATAGCCTGAGGGACATCAGGTATATAATTTAATTTTAGGATACTAATTAATTTTTGGAACAGGATTGATCTCTTGGTCATAAATCTGGTTATCCTTAGTTTTTTAATGTCTTGTTGTTATGGTAGGGCACTGGGATTGCAATGAAATCAGAGTATATGATTAGGCCAGATCTTGAGCCAGAAAGGCTGCCATACATTAGAAGTGGAGGGTAAGTTTACAACTTCTATCAATCTAATTGCATTGATGAATAGGTAGTATAAGTAAAAATTCTGGTAAACCTAGGTCACCTTTTATTTTTGGTAAGATTAGCTTATTGTAAATTATATGTATTAATTTGAGTGACCATATAAACTTATCTTAAAAAAGATATTTTTAAAAGATTTGAGAGAGAGGAATTGGAAAGATGAGTTTAAAAGGAATAGAAGTCCTGTTAGAATGATCAATTTAATTATAACTGCATTTGATAGAAGGGATACATTTAATTTATTCTACCTGCCAATATAAGTTTGGATATCCAACCAGACATTAGCAACATTTCTGTAAAATATTACTGATTGATCTTGGTCAAAGTGAATTCCCAGGTATTTTAAGGAGGAAGAAATATTAATTTCATGAAGCAGTGAATTCCTCAAATACAGGAAATAACTTAAAGGAAATATTGTAGAGTTAAGAAAGTTTAAGTTGTAATTAGAAAACTTTCAGAAGTTATCAATAGCTTGAACAATTTTTGGTATATCAGAATTGGGAAGTCAAAAATATGCAGTAATATCTACAAAATCAGTGAATGGTAAAGTTACATTAAGAATTTTGGGGGTAATATAATATGATTTTTGCAAAAGTATCAAGAAGAGTGGTTCAATATATAAGTTGAATAGATATGGAGAGAGAGGACATCCTTGCCTAGCTCCATTGATAATGGAAATGGGGTTCAAAGTAACTGTTGATAGGTGTGTATATGTTTTAGTACCATGTTGATAAAGAATTTGGGAAAGTCAAAATACTTAATAACTGTAAATGAGAAATTTAAATTAATATGATCAAAGGCTTTAGATGCATCATTTGCAAGGTTAATTTATTTAAGATTAAGCTTGTTGGTTAAGAATTGTGTGATTTCTAATGTAAGTGTGCAGTCATAACTTTGTCTGGATTTTAGAAAGCCAGATTGCTAAGAAGTAAGACTGAGGGAAGTAGAAGTACTAATCTATTAGCTAAGACAGGGGCATACATTTTAAAATCCACATTGATAAGTGATATTGGTCTGTAACTTGCTGTATCCTTAACGTCATGGCTATGTTTAAGTATAAAACAGGTTTTAGGGCTACTTAACTAGAGATCATGGATTTCTTGAGTTTTGATAGCATTAAATAATTTTAATAGAATTGTTGAGATATGGGGTAAAAACATTTATAAAACTGTACACTAACCTCATTTGGACCTGGGGGCTTTGCCTTGCTTAAGATTTTTAATGTTGTTAATTATTTCTTGAAGGGGGCTTTTAAAATGGCTATCTGAATAACACTAAGTTTATGAAAATGAAGTTTGTTTAGATAGAAGTGCAGTTCTTCCATGTTATAATTAACACTATGATGACCATATAACTGAGAATTGATAATGGTAAAGACTTTAATTATATCTATGGTATTGTTTTTAATTTGTCTTTATCACTGATGGCTGTGATTACATGTGTGAGAGTTGTTGATTTTAATTAACCTAGCAAGGATTTTGGATGGGAATTTGCGGTCCATCTTGTCTAGTACCATGACATTTGGGTAGTATAACTGAGATGAGATTAAGTTCATTTCTTGTATGAGAGATTTCCCTTTCTAACTCAGTGTTTAATTGAATAGATCTCACTTATGGTTCACTGTTTTTATTTAATAAGGTAGTTTCCTTTTCTTTGTTAGACTTCTTTAAAAAATTATAAGAAAGCTTCTTAGTGAAGCTTTTAATTTTGCCCACTTGGCATCACTGAGGGTATCTGAATATGTATTTGGGTTATCAAATTCTTTCAGTAAGGAGATAATTTCATCTTAAATATCTGTTTTTGAAGCATATTTGGATTTAAGGTCCAGTTATAGATTATAAGGTTTGTTGTTCAATGGCGGGGGGGGGCTATTAATTTCTAATATTATCTTGGAATGGTAAGAAAAGATTCTGGGCACAGAACTGAAAGATATTTTTCCAAGAAATGGATTAGAGATTAAGAAAAAATTGACTCTAGACTGCATTTTATGGTACTTTGAGTAGTGGGTATACTTTGGGTTGGGGAAGTTCTTAGCCCTAGTGTTTTGAAGGTCAAATCAATATCATTAATTAAATCTAGA
Organism: Protopterus annectens; assembly: GCF_019279795.1. Lineage (NCBI taxonomy): Eukaryota > Metazoa > Chordata > Ceratodontiformes > Protopteridae > Protopterus > Protopterus annectens. The sequence goes on along the minus strand of NC_056743.1, from coordinate 486,609,939 downwards.
ATGGCTTGGGAGGCATTCAAATTTTTACTACATATTTTTTCACATATTTTGTTTTATTACTTTTCGCTATTTACTCATTAGTTATGCGTATGTATACTTGAATAAATTAAATGAAATGCTTTATAACTTAAAACAAGAAAAGAAGCAGCACTTCCTGAAGGTACTACATTCAAACAAGAAACTGAGCATGTGGTTGGATCACAGAGGAGGCTTGGCAAACGCATGACCTCCACTTGCTTATTTAAAGAACTGTTTCTATATTGTGCTTTATCTGAAGAAGTGTATACTACATTAACGAAAGCACTCATCCAAAATTAAAAACTGAGACAAGCTGTACTCCCTGGCTAGTGTTTTTCTTATTTTCAGTTTGTTTTTCAATTGGGTTTTTCTGAGGCATTTAAATTATAATATCTAGAGTGAACACTTTTTATGAAAAAATAAGTAAAACTTTATCTTGCCAAGAATAGCACTGTCATTTTTGTCTTTATGGTTAGTAAAATGTATTTTTGTTCTACTGTAAAGTTTTGACCATATGAGTGGAAAATCAGCTACACGTACTTTGACAGAATTTCTATTTATGACAAAGATAAGCAAAATAAGTGAATGTATGTGATGCACAATTTTATACAAGATCAAAATGTTTGTGTATGCTTGTCAGTACTGGATTGCACAAACAAAAGATAAAATGTATGTGGATGCCGGTTGAGCCAGTGAGTAATATACTGTAAAGCAGTTTTATTTCGAGTTTAGCAAAAAAAAAAAATACTAAACTTTTCATACTCTTACACACAAAAACATCACATGCCATCAAAATGTTACACAATGCAGTATGACATGACGTAGAGAAACCATTTTACACCAAAATAAGCAAAATATGTAAGAACTTTATTGAGTGTCTTTTTCTAAGTACAGTTCTAGCCTGGGTGGCAATGGTGTACAATACAGGCCTTCCAGATGAAGTGAGCTCTTCTATCTGAAATTTTGGGCCTCAAAACAATTACAGATGGTCCATTATGTATTGCCCAGCACCACTCCTTGTTAAGTATTATGTGTTAAACATTAGAGAAATCATAATACTGAACATAGTAGCCACTTGACATAGAATCTAAGAAGGTTATGAAAGAAGTTGAATATTCTCAAAGCAGTAATAAAATGAGAAATGGTGAAGAAAACTTTCAAAAGCTAGCTCTGCAAAAGAACAGAGATATTTTTGTAAACATGCTAGTAAAGAATCCTTGTGGATTTGTACTACATTACAGAGCAACTGCCTTTTAAAAGTCACAAAAGACAGTGAAAAAAACTCAGCTCTTTTAAAATCTGTTGAAAAATCATATCTTGATAGACCGTAATTTCACTGATGTCTTTATCAGCACCACTTTCTTCAAATTAAAGTACTTTAACTACAACCTCTTTATCTGAAGCTGAGACCAAACACTACGCAGTCCTTAACAGAAAAAAAATCTGAACTGCAATTCACACACTTGAGACATATTAAAATATCTTTCTAGGTAATTATCAGCTTTAATAACAACTTCTGGTTGCATAGAACATTATTAGTTCAGCTTCAAAATTTTCCTACAAAGCAAAAAATGGGTACAATATATGTAAAAATAAAACATGCAACCCTAATTAAAGTGAATTATTTTTGCATATAAATAATGACCAATATTCTCACTAAATTTCTCCAATTAGCTAAAGATAAGCATCAGGTTTAGATGTTCTTTAACCTGAACCTCAAAGCTTTCATGTTTACTGTCACTGTCTCCTTAAATAGGCCTGGGGAGGGCAGTAGCATTTCAGACTAAACGTTTATTTTCCTCTGATGTAAAACAGGAATCATTTTAAAGTGAAGCTTTTTAAAGTTCTGACAGTCTAACAGAAAAGGAACAGTATTATTAAGTTCAGAAATATTTCATTCTTTGTTTCATTGACAACTGTGGTTCCGAAGAATTACAAGCAGCAGGTTAGGAGGGAAACCTACCTGTGAAACTTCCAAAGCAAAGCATGCATAGCAGAGAATGCAACATTAGATTTGTTGATACCTTTAATACTGTCATAATGGTTAGCTATGTCTGTGTGCAGGGTGCAGCAGCATTTTATGATTCAGTTAGTGTCCTTGTGTTGCATTTTTAACAGACTAGCAAGACCTGCTATATTGATATTCACTCAAAGCATCACAAATTAAATATGAAAAACATATAATGTTTCAAGCAGCCATACCTCTCAACGGTGCAGGTTTTCGCAGAATGTCCATTTTTTTATCATATTTTGGTCCATTTTTCATAAAATTGTTTTTTTGCCAAATTAGTGGCAAATCATTAAAGACTGAAGTTATAAAATGACAACAGACATTTGAGTTTCAGATTTAATTCATGCAAAACCTGTTATTTTATCAACTTTCTAAGTTTGCAAGAACAATATTTAAAAATTGTCACTATTTTTGGACCTTTGTCCCATTTTTATTTATGGCTTTATCCAGATTTCTTGCTCTACGTGGTTGCGAGGTACGAGACAGACTTTGCACACATTTAAAATACATTATTTTGACTCTTGCACACCCAACATGGAGATAAACCCATATTCCTATTTTCTAAATATAATCTGTGTGAGGTAACACAAACACAGATTAAATGGAAACATATTACAAAACTTGTGTTCTTCCTTTACCACAAATAGCCTGATATCAGAACTATCCTATGCAATGGAAAATTCCACAGCAGACTGAATGCTTTATCAGCATTACAACTGTTTGCTTAAAAATGCTAGGCATCCTATCATTTTGTTCATAAATGAATTTTGGCCAGGTTGAGCAATGTGCTTAGCACTGAACATTGAAATCTTCAGCATACCAAGTTACTTTTCGTACAAATAGTCCACTGCTGTTGAATGCATTCTATTGCTCTTGAGTAGTGGCTGCACTGTGCAACTGCAGCATATGTTTGCATGACTGATGCATTTATTTTATTTTAAAAAGTTACTGTCTGCCACCTTGCAGTTTGGTGAATGCTTCCCCAACTTGGCATTAGCAAAACTTCATCAATGATGGGGAACAACATTTATCTGAGCAATAGGGCAATTTTTAAGCATTTTGAAGCTCCAAATATACAAAATGGGTTAATTAATTTCTCGCGTGGAAATGCACATTTAGAATCAACTACAGGGGCTCAAACAAAGCTTTCATCAAGTCGCACTACACTAGCTTCACTGAGTAGATGCTGGCCTAACTGGCTAAAAAAATTAAGTCTCCCAAGCAGAGTTATAACATTTTAAGTAAGTTGTGAGAAAAAAAAAAGTTCCCTCCGACACACTTTCAGAGAATATGAATACATTTCAAGCTTCTTCTGAGAAATAATGTTTTAAATAGTTTCAGCAGGTATTAAGTAGAGAGCATTAAATTACAGATTTGCTTCCCTTTATGCTGTCATGTAAACAGAGAAAAGTGTATTAATATATTAAACAACAGTAACCCATTATTTATCTGCTTTTAGCAAAAAGTGCAGAATAACTGTCAGGAACCTGTAACCCCTTAGTGTTGTGAAGAGCTTTGGTCATCCCCTCCCTGACGGCTGAGCTAGACATCTCTGCCAAGTAGTTCGGGGTTGCTTGGCCTAACAGTCTAGAAGACAGTTTACAGCCTTACAAGAATCCAAATATCCAGTCCTTTGAAGTGACTATAACACTAAAATAAATTGTGATTGAGAAAACATAAATGAACAAGATATTATCTTTCTAAAGCATTCATTACTGTTAGTAATAAAATACTCTTATAAGCTTAGGTAGGTTCATAGGTAGTTGCTAGGCAAGCACCATTGAGGAGCCTAGCAGAATTTCACAAGAACGCTGCCTGCTAAGTAACTTGCTCAGAGTCGCACAGTAGGCAAATGGAGAGGTAGGGACTTAGAACAGGAAGCATCTTTTTAACAGCTCATAGCCTTACTTCTCTGTGATAAACTAGTAAGGACATCTGGCAGTTAAGTTCTGCTGTTCTCCACTATCTTTTTCCTTAATTCCATATTTAGTTATAAAGTGTTCAAAGTGAAAATTTTTACTTTATCTGCACCTTTGTAATTTTAAAGCGAATATTTCACAGGGCTCATTTTTCCTCTCAGTTCTTTAAGTCCCTTATCTGGGGAGGTACCATTTATTTCTGCACATATAGACATTTACAGAGGACCTAAATGGTAACATACAGCCTCTCAGGTTGAAGTGTTGCAGGCTTTAAGCAATCAATACAATAATAAATATGCTGTTAGGATTCTTTGTTTGGGTTGAAACATGTGCCCGACAACTAGTCTATAAAAAGAGAACAAGGCATTATGATGCACATTGATATTTATGAATCAACGGTTTACATTGTCAGTGAAAGATGACTGTGAACCCACAACAGTATATATTAGTGTAACATTGGAGGTACTAACACGTGTGAACTGCATATGCAATGAGAAACACAAGCACTACAGAGAATTAATGTAGCCAGAAGTGTTGTATGTGTGGTAACCTTAAATGGTAGAGTGATACTGCTAATAGCAAACATGTTTAATTACAGATATTTATAGATCGACAATTAGACCACAGCAATTGTATGTATAAATAATATGCTAACAAATGAAGGATCACAGCTGTTTCTGCTTTGTAAACCCCAGAGGACTCTCGAAAACATATCCACCTCTTTTCTTTATTTTGGAATGGGTGGACTACCCCTGACAGCTATCACCCAGAAATCCCCCACATGATCATATTTTCTTTTGTATTCGATGTAATAGATCTGTCACAGAGACCATTTTTGTGGAACATAGAAGCCATTATCAGAGGTATCAGGATATGACTTTGTTTTGTGTTGCTGGGAGGAAAAAGATCACTATGTCATAGAAGTTTCAAAGGGCTAGGTCAAATCAGGGTGGATGGATGTACTTCTTGGAAGGTAAGTACTCACCTTCACCTGTTTACCTTCCACATATTTCTCCACAAAAGAAAATAAAAATAGAGGGCAGGTAAGAATAACTGTGGATATTCCTGCTGGAGGGACAGTACAGCAACAACTAAATTTCACGTTGGCATCTAAAAGAATTTTAGTAGCTTTCTGACCTACTACGCAAACTTGACATCAGACTTATACTTCGCACTAAGGTGGTATGCATGTGTCTCCCTCTGTAATCTGTAGCTCAGGTGAATATTGCACCCTTTTACCTGAGCTATGCACCCTGATAGCAATAAATTCAACCATTTCAAAGTCAGATATTATGATTATAGGAAGTTACTTGGCATGAGTTCCAGGAGACCATTGAGAGGGCACTGTAATTGCCCCAAAGCCCTGCATTGTTAAATGATGTAATTAAGGTCATGCAGCAGGCAAATAAAAGATGAGAAAATCAAATCATGTACCATAGGAAGCAGTTTATTGACAGATCATAGCATTAATTCTCTGGGCTAACTGCAGGACTCTCCTATGCCTTAACAGGTTTAGCCCATTCATCTGTTCCAGTAA
>NC_056743.1:486576954-486591954 GCF_019279795.1 Protopterus annectens | reverse complement strand
AAAGAGCAGGACATTTGGTTGGCTGGAACAGTAGTTTATAGGCAATGGAGAGTTGGAGAAAGGTAAGTTGATTAGGGAGTTCAAGCCAATTTAGAGAGTGGGGGGGGGGGGGCAGTGATGAGTGATGGACTTGGCATTGGTAGCAAATTTGGATATTTTGTTATAGCATTGTTCCAGTTTGGAGGTGAGACTGGATGAAATATTAGTGAGCAGAGGAGCGCAATAAAGTAGAGAGGGAAGGAGGTAAGTAGAGGCAAGGGTTAGCCTAGTGGAAGGAGACAGAAAGTGGTTATTTCTGTACAATAAGCCAAGTTTTATGTGTGTTTTTGATGTTTAGCTGGATATGATTATTGAATTTCAGCTGGTCATCAATTATGACACCGAGAAGTTTGGTGGAGGTTACTATTTCAATAGTGGAGTTGGAAAGGCTAGTAATACAAAAGGAGTGTTTGTCTAGTGGTGAGGATTTGGAGGGTGGAAAGAAGAGGATCTTAGTTTTGTTGGCATTAAGGGAGAGGTGATTTTGGAACATCCAGTTTTCAGTGGTAGAAAATGCAGTTTGGGTAAGAGCTTGGAGTTCTGTTTGGTTAGGGGCATGGCAGATAAGAGTGGAATCGTCAGTGTATTGAACAATTGTGGTGTTGGGGATGGCTTTATGGAAGTCATTAATAAAGATGTTGAATAGTAATGGGCCAAGAATGGAACCTTGAGGTACTCCAGTAGGTATAGGAAGGAAGGTAGATGTAGCTTGGCCCCATTTCACAGCTTAGGACTGTTTGAGAGGTAGCTAGTGAACCAGGAAAGAGCATTTTGGCTAAGGTTGAGATTAGTGAATTCCTACAACAATCAGCCAAAGCTATTGCTTATCCCATTACTATTCTGATCAATAGAACTATTACCAAAAGTCATATCCCCAGTTTATGGAAAATCTCCCATATTATCCCCCTCCATAAAGGTGGACACTCCACTGAACTCTCCAACTACCGCCTCATTGCCCTTCTCTCTCCTTTGGCAAAGATCATGGAGAAATGCATTCACAGACAATTACTTGACCATCTAACCCAAATAATTTACTTAACTAACTGTCAGCATGGATTCAGACCTTCACATAGCCCTAGTACTGCCCTTCTTTCCTTCACAGATTCTATCAACAAAAACCGCAATCTTAACAAGCTTTCTTCAGCACTATTTATTGACCTGTCTAAAGCTTTTGACATGGTAAATCACAAAATTCTCATCAAAATACTGAAATCCCTGTCACTAGATACATCTTCTATAAAGTGGTTCCATGATCTGAGCATAAAGGCCATTGACAAAAGTTGTAAGTTTTTATATAGACAGTTTCTAACATTATTAGTTCCATTTAAAGTCTTGTACACTAAATCTGTGCAGGGTAGTTTACATTAAGTCATAGTTCTCCTTTCATATATTAAATTCATATGCAGAGTAAATCAGTGGATAGTGGATACTGTTAACAAAATGGACACAGACAAGTACAACTGCACAAAAAACTGGAAGCATTTAAAATGTGAACATACAAACAATAACTGAGGTATATTCATTGGAAGAAAGAAGAAAATCTAAGGATGAATTTTGTATTACTTAATTACATTACGTGCTTAGGTGTTTTTGTTCTGAAAACTGTATGATATATAGCTTCATGAATTAATGTTAAGTATCAGTAATGGCAAAAGTAAGCCCTTATCAATGAGACAAGGGCAAATGAATGTGTGGATTTCCCTAGACATGCTTGAGGAAAAATTGCTTGACTGTCAGTAGCCCACAGGGGGAAAAAAAAGATGAATGGCATAATTTTTAACACTTTTTCACATGGAAAATCATTGCCGCTGAGATTTATAATTGTGCATCAGCGATGTTTCACTTTCTAAGGCAGATTTCTTCCTCCTTTGAGTTGGTGCAACCATGAAGTTGGTATATATAAGTTTGAGAGAGGTGTGGGGTCTTGCCTTCCACATTAGGGTTGCAGGGGGGGGGGGGCTTGCTGCCTTGCAAATGCAAGGAGTTTTTTGCTCTTTTGGATTTCAGATATTTTTGGAACATCCATTTTCCGGAAATCAGTATGTTTCATAGTAGAACTGTGTGTGTGTGTGTGTGTGTGTGTGTGTGTGTGTGTGTGTGTGTGTGTATATATGTTTATATAGGTCCACTTCTAAATTTCGAGATCCCACAGTCTCGACATTTAATATCTCGAACCCATAATGTCGAGATTGTGGAATCTCGAAAATATAAAACAAATTAAAAACATGACAAGTTCTAAAAATATGTTCTTGCAGGGGAGCAAGCCCTCCTGCACCCACCACACCCCCTGCAACCTAAATATACTAACTCCGAGATCGCTGTACAGTGAAAAGAATGGTAATGTTGACCATTCTCTTCACTGTAATGCGAACTCAGAATTAGTATATTTAATTTACAGGGGGTGTGGGGGTGTAGGGGGGCTTGACCCCTGCAAAAACATGTTTTTAGATGTGGTCATGTTTTTGTTTTTTTGGGGGGTTTTTGTTTTATAATTTCGAGATCCCACAATCTCGACATTATGGGTTTGGGATACTGACAGTCGAGATTGTGGGATTTTAAAAATTTCATAGTGGACCCATATATATATATATATATATATATATATATATATATATATAAATATATATAGATATATATAGATATATATAGATATATATATAAAGATATATATAGATATATATATATAGATAGCTATATATATATATATATATATATATATATATATATATATATATATACAGATAGATATATATGTCTGTCAGTTTACCGAATTAACATATAACTGAAACAAGAAGACATCGAAACTGCAGGGCAACAAACATTCACAAAAGCAAAACTCACAAGATCAAAACAAATGCATTCAAGCCATTACATGAGAAATAGACATCTGTCCTTTTGAACTACACTGTGATTTACAGCAACTTCTGTGGCAAACTCCGTGCACTTTCTAAATGATAAATTGTTCAGTGAAATGAATGTGGTGCTCTGTTTAGCTTCATAACAACCTTTTTCTAAATTTTTGCAGGGAGGCAAGCCCCCCTGCACCCCAACACCCCCTGCAAATTATATATACCAACTCTGAGATTGCACTACAATAGAGAAAAGGGTTAATTTCCTGATCTTCACTGTACAGTGATCTTTATTCAAAAGGTAAGAGGTGCCAAAAAAAAAAAAAACATCCACACCTCATTTTTCTGTGTCTTGAGTTTCAGATTTGTGAAAGTTTGTTTTGCCATTTCAGTGTTGTTGCCTCACTGTTTTCAATTACAGTCATATGTTAAGCCAGTAAACTGAAGTAGACCTATATATATATATATATATATATATATATATATATATATATATATATATATATATATATATATATATTGCAATTCTTGAAATTGCTATGCTTCATTGTATTTTTCATAAAATATGCACTGATAATCCATTCTTTTGGTATATTGCAGTGTAAGTGAAGGGGAATCGGAGGGTTTCATCCTTTCACTTCTATTGTGATTTTGTGGAGAGAGACTATTGTGTTGTGACAGAGTCAGTGAGGAAAAGGAATTCATCCCTTTTTTTGTGTGTAATCTCACAAGTATAAAGTTAGTATATTTAGAGTTGTGCAGGAACATAAGGTGGTTCAGGGAGGCTTCCTTGCAAAAATATTTGGTTTTGCATTTTAGTACTTTCAGTGTGCATCATCTAAATAAGTGTACTAGCTACAGCCTTAACCATGCCTCTGCCCCGTAACCCAACCCTACACCTTACCTTGGGAAATGCCCTTTCTGTAACACTATCACTACACAACACACTCAGACAAACATGGCATACACAATGATTAATTTTTCCCATTTTCTAGTTCCAGCTCTAACCCTAATCCACAGTTATTCGTGCACATACTCCCAGCCCTCATTTTGATTAAAAAATAAATAAATAAATAAATACCTTATCACTCACAACTACCACCGACTACATCAACATCAGTACATAATTCAGTATTTGCAGTCAATGAAATATGCCTAAATTTACAAGCTTCATCTTGATAAACATTCAGTGAACTGCCATACGTGTGTGTGTGTGTGTGTGTGTGTGTGTGTGTGTGTGTGTGTGTGTGTGTGTGTGTGTGTATATTTATATATATATATATATATATGTCTACTTTTTCTCATCAAAATTGCACTTTACCGAATTCCAGAAAATTGAATCTACTTTAGCAAAAGTGCAGTTCTATGTACATGCACTTTCACGAACTACACTTTATCGAACAATGGTCAGCAGTTATGGGATCCTTTGGCTGAAAAGGTGCAGTGCTTTTTAAAGGAAAGCTCCACTCTAGAACTAAAAAAAAGCTGGGTTTTTTTTCAACTCTGTCTTTGTTTCCTGACATATTTTAACATCTCAAAATTACTCTAAGTGCTTTATTTGTAATTTTAGCATGTTTTCTATAACATGGCTACCAATGGAGCTTGGTGTATCAACGTGATCTTGTACTCCCTCAAGCCTTTCTCTTTCCCATAATACTATGTATGACTCATGCCAGACATAAGGAAGTAACTTTGAATTCCCATCCCACTGACAATATAATGGGATTTGGGAGGGTCACTGTTTTCTTTACCTTCTGTAAAAGGACTGCTTCTTTTCTGTCTTTAATCACCTTTGTTTTGTAGTCAAAGTATGTCATACAGATCAACACAGAGGAAAAAGTGCGTATCACTGCACAAAATTTCGATACTCAGACTTGAACCATAAGAATTACAGTTTACAGAAGGAAGATAGATTAATAATATTTTAAAAATACTAAAAATAGAAGTCAAAACGATACTTAAAATTAATACAGAAGAAAAAAATTGAAAGCTTTTTACAGAAAAAATGAAAACAAATACAATAACAGGAACAGACTTAGTAGAAATATAAGGATATATAACAGTACTATAAATAAATAGAGACGCACATGTAAAAAACGTATCCACCACCAATATATGCCATGAACTTACGGTTTACAGTTTTCATAGTGCAGCTAGAGACATGTAAAGTGAGCTATGTAGAGAGTTATGTAAATAACAATGACATATTGCACATAAATAATGTTTTACCCATTTAGCAGCTTAGGCTATGGGTTTGTTGTTTGGCAGTCTGATAGCATGTGGGAAGTAGCTGCTATGGAATCTGGATGTCCTGCATCTAATGTTTCTGTAGCACTTCCTTGATGGTAGGAGTTTGAAAAGTCCATAAAGTGAATGGTGTATACCCTTCAATAGTTTTTGGACTCTACTATAGCATCCGTTTGAATATATTTCCTGTAGGGATTGAGGGTTGGAGGCAATGATTTTTGTGGCCTGTTTAATGCTCTTATCCAGTGCCTTCCAATCAGCTTGAGAGCAATTTCCATAGCAGACAATGATGTTGTTTACATGTACGCTCTCAATTATGGCTCTGTAGAAGGTAAGTAGGACCTGCGGGGGGATGTTAGCTCTGCGAAGTCTCCTAAGGAAGTGGACACATTGTTGGGCTTTCTTTATAAGGTAGGAAGTGCTTGTGGCCCAACTTGGGTTTTGAGATATATGTACCCCTAGGAATTTGGTGCTATTTACTCTCTCCACAATGGCACCATTGATGATGATAGGGGAGTGTGGCTTATTTTCCTTCCTAAAATCGATGATGATTTCCTTGGTTTTCTCAACATCTAGTGCTATGTTGTTGTCAATGCACCAATGAGTGAGTTGGTTCAGCTCCTCCCTGTAGACCCCCTCATCTTCCTTCTTGATAAGGCCGATTACTGTGGTGTCATTTGCAGATTTCATGACTGTTTGACTGATGTGTAGCTGTGCAGTCATGTGTTAGAATTGTGAAAAGAAGTTGACTGAATATGCAACCTTGTGGGACCCCGGAAGTCGAGGATCCAGTTGCATATGTTGTTTTCTATGCCTAGATTACTCAGTTTAGACAGCAGTTACTGTGGAATTACTGTATTGAAGGCAGAGCTGAAGTCTGTGAACAGCATGTGTATGTAACAATCCTCATTTTGAAGGTGGTCTAAGGTGTGATGAAATGTTAAGGCTATGGCATCTGCAGTAGAATGATTTGGCCTGTATGCGAATTGTAAAAGATCAAATGTAGCAGGTAGGCAGGATGTTATGTGATCCTTGACCATTTTTTCGAAACACTTCATCACTCCTGAGGGAAGTGCAATTGGGCAGTAATCATTTAATGATGCTGGAGATGGTTTCTTGGGCAGACGGATGTCAGTGGTCTTGAAGCATTTGGGCACTTTTTCGTGGCTGAGAGATATATTGAAAATGTCTGTGAAGACTGGTGCCAGCTGATCAGCACAGTTTTTAAGTAGCTCCCTGGGATCATATGCAGACCAGCTGCTTTGCCTGGGTGAACCCTATGTAGAGTTCTGCATACCTCTTCCAAGTTGATGCATAGTGATGTGGCATCTACATTGGTGGGTAGTCTCTTTGTTAAGGCTCTATCTGATTCCTTGAATCTGCTGAATTAGATGTTTAGCTTGTATAAAAAGTCTGGGTTATCATCACAAGACATGAATGGTGACTTATAGTCTGTGATGTTTTGGATCCCTCTCCACAGTTGCCTGGGATATTTCTGGTCAGTGAAGTGTCTCTGTATTTTCTGACTGCATGCCCATTTTGCTACTCTCACACCTTTGTTCAAGTTGGTCCTGGCCTTTTTCAAAGCATCTCTGTCTCCAGCCTTAAAGGCAGAATTATGCATCCTCAGTAATTTGTATACCTCACTGGTGTGCCAGGGTTTTGGTTGGCTCTGATGGTTACATCTTTCAGGGTGGTAACATCTTCAACACATTTTATGATGTATCCCACAACTGTTTCAGTATACTCATCCAAATGAATACATTGATTTGTGGTGGCAGCCTTTTTAAATAGATTCCAGTCAGTGTACTCGAAGCAGTCTTGCAGAGCTGAGACAGCTGTTTCAGGCCAGATCGTTATTTTGCTTCTTGAAGGGTTTTTCCCTTGCTAACATTGGTTTGTAGGCAGGGATAAGCAGGATGGAAATGTGATCGGAGATACCAAGATGGAGGTGGGAAACTGCTTTGAATGCCTATTTGATATTTTAGTACACTTGATCAAGTGTGTTTTCACCTGTTGTAGAGAAGGTTACATACACTTGATAGTTTGGCAGCACAGTTTTCAGTTTGGTCTGATTGAAATCCCCAGCAAAAAATGTTGACACATTCCCGTTTCTTGTTTTTCAGATCACAGGCTAACTGGCTGGTGAGTGCTTCATTAGTGTTTGCTCTCGGAGGTATGTGAACTGCTGTTATAAAGATGGTTGAAAACTCTCTGGGCAAGTAGAACGGGCAACATTTAATTGTAAGGCATTCAGTGTCAGCTGAGCAATGGCTAGTAATGATATCATTGTTTTCACACCAGCTGTTGTTGTTGATTTATATACAGACTCTCCCCCACTTTGAGTTTTGCCACTGACAGCCTGTAATCTATCTGCTTTGAATAAGGATAATTTGTCTATCCCAACAGCTTGGTCACTGATATTTGAATTCAGACAAGTCTCAGTGAATATAATAATACAGCTGTTCCTTACCTTACTGTTTGTGTTAATGTCTAGCGCAATCAAGTCCATTTTGTTATCCAGAGATTTTATGTTAGCCAGTAGCATAGAAGGAATTGCAGGCTTTAGTGGAGCTTTTCTTAATCTGAAGCTGATAACATCTCTGTTGCCCCTTTTCCTAGGTCTGTCACATTTCCTACGCTTTCTCCATTGATTTTTGTTGTTTATCTGAGAGACAAAACAGCTACAGTAGTCTGGATGAATCTTCAGCAGTATTCCCAGTTATTTTAGTGATTCAGATCTCACAGGGCCTGCAGATATCAGCCCTGCAAACCACTCACACAGAGAGCCAGATTCCAGAAGATTCATTAAAGCAAAACAATCATAACACCTTCCTACACTTGAAAATTCAGTAAAATTTGTAAGTCCAAGTAAATCCACTGCAGAAAAAGAGCTAGAGTGAGTAGTGCATTTGCGAGCCAGAGTAGCCGCAACCATGCAGGGTGCCACCATTTTTTTTTTCTTTTGTAGCTGGGATTATGTGATATGTTGTATATTTATCATATGTCCTTTTTTATGAGAGGCATGGGTCTGTATATATTTTTTCACTTGTTATGGTTATGAATAAATATGGGTTGTACTTTACAATTATTATTGTTTTGTTGCTGGATTGAAACTAGATCTTGGAATGTGTGTGTACATTTATGTTCTTGTTTGTGCATGCGTTACATAGTTTGATTATTGACCATAATTTTGAATAATTTTATTTATATTCACATTTATACATTTAAAGTATATTGAACTTAATATAGTTGGACTTTCAGGGCTATCGCAGGAATAATACTTTGTAGTCCAGGTATGCCTTTTACTTTACAAACATATGAGTGTTTTATTTAATTTTACAAACCACAATGCTTTTATGCAGATTTTAAAAGTGTTTTAAAAGTAACATTATTGTCAGGCAGTTATGACAGATGAATAAGGCTCTAAATTGTTAATTATTTACATTTTTGTTGTGTCTGTCTTTCTCTTTTTTAGATTTTGCCCAACTGAAATGTTTTCATATTTGATTTCTAATCTTTATTGTGTTTATTTTTAATATACTTTTGCTTGATGATCCTTCACTTTCTTTTTGTCCTTTGACTGTTTAACTGTATCTTCCTTTTACTGTTTTATGATTGTTTTTGTTTCTTTGTATTATTTTTATTTTTTCTTTTACTCTGCTTTCTGTGTTGTTGGTAATATTGTTTTCTTTTCTTCGTTTTGTTTTTACATTTTTTCCTTAGTTTTGCAGTATTTAGCCCACACATTTGTTAAAATTCTTTTTTTTTGTTTCTATAATTTTTCTGTAATTGTATTTTTTACACTGTATCCATAGATTATTTCTTTTCAGATTTTTATACTTGAATTTTATAAATTGATTTCATTTTCCACTTTGGGATTTTGTTTAATTTTGCATTTGGTTAGATGCTAAGTTCTATTCTTTTAGTACACATTTTTATTTCTTTTTCATTTTTTTAGCTCTTTATGTGATTTTCACTTATTCTCTGTTTATTTTGCAATGCTGCATTAAATTTATTACTTCATGTTATATCTTTTCTAAATATAATGTCCCAACTTTCATTATTTTATGTACATAAACATTTACAGCTTCTGCTGCTGTTTTCACAAATTGCCTTGCTGTTTTTCTTACTAGTTTGTCATTTGTTGTCTGTATATTATAGATATTTTGCATCTGCATGTTAAGTCCACACAATATTTTCTACCTCAATTAAATACAACCCTTCACCAATAAACACTTGCTCCTTGGGCTTTTATTTACAGATATTCCAGAAACATTTTGCATCATAGCCTCTCTGTCAATCAGTTAGATGATAATATTCAAATCACCTAAATCCCTGTGAAGCCAAATGCAAACAAGTAACCTCCCTAAAGCAAAGGAGGTTGTCCTTCTCTCCAAATTTTAAACAATTGATGAAATCTCTATCTCTGTCTAGAAATGGACCACTCCATAGCCCAGAGCATTTTAATAATAACTTACTTTAAATCCTCAACACAATATTCCCACTTAAAAGCAACAGAGTTAGAGGTACCAAAATGCACCGAATAACCACATCCATAAAACAAGCTTTCAAGCAATTTGACATCTGATGGAAAACTGAATTAGTCCCTCCACCCAACATAGCTCCGTACAACTCTTAACACTGTGACTTAAGTGGAAAATACTTTCGAAGGAAGACACTTGTAATTACCTTGAAAACAGACAGACTAATGTTACTGAACCTTCGACTCATCTGGCAAAATTATAGAGATAGCATTGATATGTTGTAATTTAAAGACTGCATTTCAAACATCACACCCACTATCTCAAATGTGGGCACCTGCAGTCATCCAAGTGTCTCCAAATCCTTGCCTCCTTCCAACAATTACTTTATTTTCTACTTTTAAAGTATTATGGAAAAAAAAAAGTATGACATAGTAATAAATCTTCAGAATAAATGAAACCCGTTCCCATATTCACTATACTCCTGTCTCCTAAAATAACAGCTAAGGAAATAGGCAAAGCCATCACCCGTATATTCATCTATTTATTGTCTTTAGGAACATTTCTTTCCCAATTCAGGCTTGACTTAACTTTCCCCTACCAAAGCCACATTCTGCTGCAGTTCTATAGGACTATCACCCTGTGTTTTCTGCTCATTCACTATTATCTTCAAAAAAGATACTCCATAGATAAATTATACAACATATTAAAAAGTATGGGCTACCCTGTGGTGGACAGGATACTGCTGCTAACAAATTTACAAGCATGGAGGAAGGACACTTCAAGCAGTGTGTATCCACTGACCCTGAAAAACTTTTTGAGTTGATCATCTCCTCATATTAGACAGATTCAGTAATAATTTCCTTAACCTAGTTATCAAACCATCTTTTAAACTGCACATTCTCTACCCTGAATAGAGAACTACTTTTCACAGCCAGAATATTTACTACAGGAGTGCTTCACGGTTCTGTGCCATGACTGACACTTCTCTTATTCTTTATTAAAGAGCCATCACTCCCTAAAATTCCCCACATTCACTTGTACTTTATAGAGACAACTTTATTCTCATCATCTCCTGCCTTAAGAGCAGTAGAGTAAAGAATTCAAAATGACATGAATTTAATCTGCAAATACATTATCAATCACAAAACTGTACTTTTAACACTACCAAAATTATAGTAAGGTTATTTTGGATCTTGAAAAAAACGTATTGGCAATAAGACTGGCAGCATAATCCTAACCAAGAATAACATAAGCCATCTTCAAGTCCTACTGGTACCCAGTTCTTCACCTTGTCCCCACTCTTACTTTTTCCTAGATACGCAATAGTCCACAGAATTCTCAAAACTTTTTTCCAAACCACACTTTAAAATCATGGATTTTCCAGTGCATAGCTTCACTTATAGTCAGATATGCCATTACTTTGAAAAGCATACCTTTGACTATATAAACTTTTGCTGACAATGAAATATCTTTGTTCTTCAAACTTTTAACCAGATTTGCTATAGCTTTCCTTCCACAAAGTAAGCATCTTTTAATTTCATTGTTGCGATTGCCATTTGCAGAGATCTTTAAGCTCAGGAAAAATATGTCACTGCTTGCCATCTAATTGCAAATAATTAATAGGACTAGATGACACACTTTTAGTTTTTTTTTTTGTTTTTTTTTTTTTTTTTTTTGATATTGAGTAACAAGTCAGCTTTTACATTTTCTGTTTTTACCTTCACCAATAGAATTTTCAACACTTCCTGACATTCAGCCATCATACTGATCTTCTTCTTCTTTTGGCTGCTCCCGTCAGGGGTCACCACAGCAAATCAACTGTTTCCATTTCTTCCTGTCCTTTGCATCTTGCTTTGTCACACCAACCACCGGCATGTCCTCTCTCACCACATCCATAAACCTTATCTTAGGCCTTCCACTTTTCCTGATACCTGGCAGCTTCATCCTTAGCATCTTTTTCCCAATATACTCCGCATCCCTCCTCAGCACATGTCCAAACCAACATAATCTTGCTTCTCTGGCTTTGTCTCCAAACCTTCCAACCAGGGCTGACCCTCTAATATACTTATTCCTAATCCTGTCCATCCTCATCACACCCAGTGCAAATCTTAACATCTTCATCTCTGCCACGTCAAGCTCTGACTCCTGCCTTGTTGTCATTGCCACTGTCTCCAACACATATAATATAGCTGGTCTCACTACCCTCTTGTAGACCTTCCCTTTCACTCTTACTGGTACTCGTCTGTCACAAATCACTCCTGACACTCTCCTCCACCCACTCCATCCTGTCTGTACTCTCTTCTTCACCTCTCTTCCACACTCACCATTACTCTGAACTGTTGATCCCAAGTATTTAAACTCATCCACCTTCGCCACCTCTACTCCCTGCATCCTCACCATTCCTCTATCCTCCCTCTCATTCACACGCATATATTCTGTTTTGTCCTGCTGACCTTCATTCCTCTTCTCTCTAGAGCATATCTCAACCTCTCCAGGGTCTTCTCCACCTGTTCCCTACTCTCACTACAGATCACAATGTCATCTGCCAACATCATAGTCCACGGGGACTCCTGTCTGATCTCGTCTGTCAACCTGTCCATCACTATTGCAAATAAGAAAGGGCTCAGAACTTCCTCATACAATACCACAACTCCTCTCTAGGCACCCTGTCATATGCTTTCTCTAAATCCACAAAGACACAATGCAACTCCTTCTGACATTCTCTGTACTTCTCCATCAACACTCTCAAAGCAAACATTGCATTGTAGTGCTCTTTCCTGGCATGAAACCATACTGCTGATCACTAATCATCACCTCCCTTCTTAACCTAGCTTCCACTACTCTTTCCCATAACTTCATGCTGTGACTGATCAATTTAATCCCTCTGTAGTTACTACAGCTCTGCACATTACCCTTATTCTTAAAAATCAGTACCAAAACACTTTTTATCCATTCCTCAGGCATCCTCTCACTTTCCAAGATTTCATTAAACAATCTAGTTAAAAACTCAACTGCCATTTCACCTAAACACCTCCATGCTTCCACAGGTATGTCATCTGGACCAACAGCCATTCCGTTCTTCATCCTCTTCATAGCTATCCTTACTTCCTCCTTGCTAATCCACTGCACTTCATGATTCACTATCCGCACATCATCCAACCTTCTCTCCCACTCATTCTCTTCATTCATCAGCCCCTCAAAGTACTCTTTTCATCTGCTCAACACACTCTCCTCGCTTGTGAGTACGTTTCCCTCATTTTCCTTTATCACCCTTACCTGCTGCACATCTTTACTAGCTTGGTCCCTCTGTCTAGCCAATCAGTACAGGTCCTTTTCTCCTTCCTTAGTGTCCATCCTTCTATACAGCTCATCATAAGCCTTATCCTTAGCCACCTCTCTCTCTGCCATGCACCTCATCTCCTTATACTCTTGTCTACTTTCTCCATCTCTTTGACAATCCCACTTCTTCGCCAACCTCTTTCTCTGTATACTCTCCTGTACTTCTCCATTCCACCACCAGGTCTCCTTGTCCTCCTTCCTCTTTCCAGATGTCACATCAAGCACCTTTCTAGCCATCTCTCTTACTAGCTCTGCTGTAGTTACCCAGCTATTCGGTAACTCTTCACTGCCACCCAGTGCCTATCTTAACTCTTCCCTGAACATCATCTCACAATTACCATTTTTCAGTTTCCACCATTTGATCCTTGGTGCTGCCCTCACACTCATCCTCCTCTTCCTGATCACCAGTGTCATCCTACAAACCACCATCCTATGCTGCCTAACTACACTTTCCCCTGCCACCACTTGACAGTCACCATTCTCCTTCAGACTGGCCCTTCTACATAAGATATAATCCACCTGTGTGCATCTTCCTCCAAAATACTGATATTACCTGCATATCTGAGTCTGTTAATATTTCTACTGGCAACAATTACCATATGGCTAATGTGGAGCCCAAGACACCTTTCAGAGGCTGATGGATAAAATATTGAAACCCCACCTGGAAGACATGGACATTTATTCAGAAGACCAGGAGTATCATTTAACAAAAGTGCACGTAGTATTGAAATCTATAAGACAGGCATGCTTGAAAGCAAATGCTAAGAAAGGTAAACTGAGTGTGGTGGAAGACAAGAACTTGGGACATTGTATATGATAAATAAGACTACAAGTAGAAAAAACAAAGCCATAAGACCTAAGAGACAAGTGAAATCTTTCCTTGGACTAGTTGGGTAGTGTGGCCGGACACAAATGCTGAGTTGCGACCATAGACTTACCTGGCTTAGGTGATGGATAGTACCCATGACCTGCTAAGCCATTAGTATAATGTTCACCAGTGTCTTATTTATGGAGCTTGTAAAAGCAGTTATAGTGTACCTTAGGTGAAGACATCCCTACCTGGGTAGATATGTATACGTCTTTTTGTCGTTATATGCCATCTTGGCTCAGTGGGGTGGATCTCACAGGCACATAAATTATGTCCATGAATGGTGTGTGGATGTGGACATTACATTATCCATGTCTAACTTTGACACTGTGACCCCCTACCCATGCCAGGATTTGACAGCTGTCATCAGAGTTGAGCAATTTGTCAGCATAAGACAGCTTTATGTCCAAAATACCAACCCAAATAGCTCAAACAAAATAAATCAAAGTCTTCAATTTCTAAAGCACAGTGAATGAAAAAGTGTTACTTAATATAATGTTGCAGAAAATTAATAGGTAACATACCTTGTGCCAGTGGCATCTGCACCTAAAGTCCTGATGTTCTTTCAAAAGGAAGTTGTCATGGTTGTAAATGGTATTAAACTAGAAATTTACCTGCTTTGGCAGATAGTTGTCCAGGTTAGGACATATACACCTGTGGCATTTCCAACAGATACTTTGGGTGGTCAGTTTAGCTCTTCACAAATATCCTGGAATCCACTGTGGATTGTAAAACTGTCCAGACTCTCATGCAGAGATGTCAGGAACTCCTCCACCTCTGATAATGCTGGTTTGGCCTCCCATTGCCTCTACTTCGGCACCAGGTGGATTGTCTGACCTTTTGCAGCACCTATAATGGTGGTGGCTCAGTGGCTCACTTGACTATAAATCTTGCTGTGGCCACTGGCAACAGTGATGTCATTAATGGCATCCTTCCAGGCACAGTCATGAAAGGTCCAGTCAGATTTGGCATAGCTGATCATCTGCTGATTGTAGAGATGGCGGGGGGAGGGGGGGGCTGTAGCAAGAAGTCATTCTCTGCAAAACAGAGCTTGTCTTTCTTATGTCGTATCACTTTGTGGAATAGTATCCTGAAATGGAAACAGAAATATATGTGACAACTTTTACATCCCTACCTGATACATGCCTACTCAAATTTAAAGTGTAGAATA